>NW_027331994.1:162500-287500 GCF_048418815.1 Hemitrygon akajei | reverse complement strand
CAGTTTGACATCTGGAATCATCCAAAGGTTCACATTGCAGCAGGCGGTTGACTGATGAACTCTGGGAAATTGCAGTCACTGGTACGTCACTGCACAGCCGGGAATGTTCCGCTTGTCAGGGACATGGCTGGCGGGAGACCTTGTTCCGGTGATGCAAGACACCGGGTCCTATGTTACCCCCGTCAGTGCAGAAGAACGAGTTGAAAGTAGGTGAATGGACAGCGGATGGCGAATAGATTCACAATGCGAACACATCACCTGGACATGTTGGGATCATGGAACAGCAGAGAACAGGAACAAGCCCTGTGACTCACTACTTCTGCGCTGAACAAGATACCGAATGAGACTAAACTCTGATTATTGTACATGACCCATCTCCCTCCATTCACTGGATGCTCATGTGCTTTGACTGAATATTTACCGTTATGGGAATCTAGAGGTTATATCCCAGTAGAAGGCGAACCTTTGCCATCACCTCCCTTGATGAAGTAAATATTAGAGAAGGCAAGAGAAAACACTGATGTATTAAAAAGGTGGAGGTTAACTTAAAGACATCCCCAAAAAGGAACAGGAGGGCTGGTGAGCTAGTCGTAACTGGAATAAACTTGGGTGGTGAAATGGAATCCAGATATAGAGGTAGGAATGACAGAAAACCAGCCTGTTCACATACTGTACATATACTGTTCACATATAGACTTAGTCATGACACAAAAACATGATCAGGAGTTAGCAAAGTTACACACAGGAAAGGATTCTGAAGATTATGGGAAATATCACGTCTTAATAAGCTGTTAAGGAAGGCGGGCTCTGTCGTGGGCAAAGTACTGGAGAGTTTAACATCGGTAGCTGAGCGAAGGGCGCTGAGTAGGCTACGGTCAATTATGGAAAACCCTGAACATCCTCTACATAGCACCATCCAGAGACAGAGAAGCAGTTTCAGCGACAGGTTACTATCGATGCAATGCTCCTCAGACAGGATGAAGAGGTCAATACTCCCCAATGCCATTAGGCTTTACAATGCAACCGCCAGGACTTAAGAACTTTTTTTAAAGCTATTATTAATGCTTTTTGAGATAGTGATTTAGATGCATATCATATTTTTACTGAGTTAAGTATTGTATGTAATTAGTTTTGCTACAACAAGTGTATGGGACATTGGAAAAAAGGTTGAATCCCTTGGGGATGAATAAAGTATCTATCTATCTATCTATCTATCTATCTATCTATCTATCTATCTATCTATCTATCTATCTATCTATCTATCTATCTATCTATCTATCTATCTATCTATCTATCTATCTATCTATCTATCTATCATATCGATGGATACAGGCACGGATTTGGATTATACTTGATAGTGGTAAATTTGAGGAGCCGGATTGTGAAGGAAACCAGATGATGTATTGTCACCATGACACTTGTGTGCATCGAGGAGCAGATAGAACTATGGAACAGTTGAAGAATCTGTGTTGGTGGCCAAAACTGCGAGGAGATGTACAACATTATTGTAAGAATTGTTTGATTTGTGAACAGTGATAACACAGATAAATCGGCTAGAAAAGCAGTTTCAGGTTACGACCCATAGGGGGACCATGTGTTAACTTGCAGGGTTTGTTTTGTTGGATCTTCACCTCCATCCCCTGGAGGACTGAACTGTATCCCCGAGATAGTGGATGCGATCACCAAGTGGATAGAGGCTTTCCCGACTAGACAATGAAAACCGCTGACGTTGCAGCCAGGATTCTGTTGTTTGATCTTCACCTCCATGCACTGGAGGACTGAACTGTATCCCCGAGATAGTGGATGCGGTCACCAAGTGGAGAGAGGCTTTCCCAACTAGATAATGAAAACCGCTGACGTTACAGCCAGGATTTTGTTTGGAGAGAGTTTTTACCCGTCGTGCATTGCCGAGGATTCTAGGATCGGATCATGGTCCCCGATACACCGCACAGGCGATACAAAATGTAATGAAACTGTCTGGGGAAAAACACAGGTTGGTATCCCTTATCGACCACAATACAGTGCAATTGCTGAATGGATAACTGGGACTTTAAAGTCAATGCGAAAATAAAAGGGTTGGAATCCTTGTTTGGGCTGGATTTATCATCAACCGCCCATAAGAGGAGACGGAAGAAACAGCAGAGCAAAGCTTATTTCAAGATGCGAACAGAACCGCGGAAGTTGGAAATCGGACAGGTTAGAATGTCTTTCCATCAGCCGAGCCCCTTTACAGCTTCGAGATTTGTAGGGACATGTGACATCGCTGACAGAGCCAGTCCACCGGTATATCGAATTCAGACTGTTCCAAACAAGTTGGACTCGTATCATATTAAACAATTCAAACCCCTTGGAGATAGTCACTGTCATCTAGTAGCTCAGTTCTAGACAGCATCTTGTCAAAGGGATGCTCTGGACCGAGAAGAGATCATACTCTTAGATTTACGTTTCCGGCAATCGACGATAATGTGGATGAAGGGCAGTTGTCCACTCATTGAGTTGTGCAACCACTTCCGGTTTGTACCCTGAGGAGAAGGATAGTTCACATGTTTGCACTCGCCCGAGTCAAAGTAGGGAAAATGGGAGAGAGCAACAGATGGGAGAACGTGTTTATTACGTGGTCTTCTGCAAATAAAATGGAGGTTAGTGGATCTGGTATAAATGCATTTTAATAAGATTTTGTTTATCCATCGTAGGACCATTCATAAGGTCAGAAGGTTTACTATTCAGGGAAAGTTGTCTGGTGTATTCAGAAATGACGCCCACAGAAGCAGATGATAGTTGTGGATGGAGCGTTTTCACTCCGGATGTCGGTGACCAGTGGCGTCCGCAGGGAACTGTTCTGAGACCAACGGATTTTTCTGTTCTATGAACGATTTGGATGAGGAGGTGGTAGGGAGGTTTATTGTGTTTTCAATGATGTGCAGGTTGGTGGAATTATGGACAGGTTGTCACAGATTACAACAGGACAGTGACAGGACGCAGAGCAGCGCTGAGAAGTTACAGATGGAGTTCAACCCGAAAGGAACGAAGTGATTCACTTTGGAAGGATGAATTTGAAGGGAGAGGTGATATTTTCTCTAGTCAAGCGAGGGCCACACGTCAGTACGAGATCCGCAATGGAAACAGAGTGTTGAGACTTTCTCCATTAAGCCAGGGGCCGCTCATCGGTACGAGAACCACAATCGGCACGAAGCGGTGCGCTGAAGGAGCAGGAGGAAGTGTGATTGACAGGTGAGCTTGAAAACATCCGCTGTTCTGCACATGCTCATAGTGACGCTCGCAAGGCAATATACCTGACAGTAAATCAGGAGAAAAAAAATACAACTTCGTGGGAAATAATAGAACAGCCTGTGAACCTGCGGAGAGTTCACAGATTTTACTTGCTGCTTTTGTTCAGACAGAGAATGGATAGAGAAATAGTGGTGGAATTGTCCCAAGTTTGCTAATATCTTTACAGTAAAATAGACTGCATCGCACGTCACGTGTATGGGGTGGTCAGGTCATTCACTGCCAGAGGTCAGGTTCCTGCCAAACGACCCATGTGTGCGCTGGAAAACATTGTTCTTCAAACTGTCCACAGCCCTCGCTAATCTCCGGAGGGCACGTTCCCTTTTTGATCACAGATCTCTGGAATATCGCATTGGATCATTTAAATTGTTTCGAGGATCATGAGTGCAGTGTATTTTATTGTAACACATGTCAGAAGTCACTCTGATTTCCAACACTCAAACCCCCGGAATGACTGGAACGAACGAAAGAAAAGAATGAACGTATATCCCCCTTGAATAAAGAAGTGTTTTCCATTTCACCCGCCAGAACAAACTCCTTCCCTCAATTTCAGAAGCGAATGTGCTCCGGCAGATGTTACAAAATAAAAGACTTCAAGATGAATACCTACTTTAAAAGCAACACAGATATAGCTGAAGCCAGGTAAAATGGAAAATAACGTGACAAAACACACATCATAATTTGTTCTAAGGTATCTGGACATAGATTGCAATATCCCTTGAGGAGTCAAATTCATTACACCGGAGGAATGAGGTTAACGTAAGTGTTTGTGCAGTTGGTTGTCACTAATGTCCTTGACGTGATAGCCACGCTAATTGCCTCAGTAGAATTGCTCTCACCTCAATAAAAGTCTGCTAAACCGATCACCAGTCCATCTGATCAGCTGAAACGCTCCGTACAACTGAACGCTGCTTCTGACGGAATATGGGATATGCGGCGATTTACCACATCGCAGCCATTTTCTATCCCACACTTGTAGCGGTTGGTGTCCCCGGTAAGATGCCGGAGCTGGTTACTTTATGTATGGTGCCGTCGTTACTCTGCTGCGGTATCCGCACTGTTACTGAGCACAGATGCTACTGTCGGCTGAAACGTGTTTCCGGAATGGAGGATTCAGGCATCTGATTGTCTTATTTTCATATCCCCTACTTTGAGCGAGGATTTTTTTGTTCCTTTGGTCAATTACGTTGATGTCGATATTAACAATGTTTCATAATTTCACATCGCTCGGCTTTCCGAAGTGATACTAATCCTTGCTTTTCTTGGTCTCTATCAGTGCAAATACTTCGACCTTATCACAACGTGGCAGCTTATTTAAATGACTTTCCAGTCTATTTCCGACACTTAGGTCTTTTCTTCTGTAAGTCAGTAAATGAGAACCCGTTTTTTTTTTATATCTCTTTGATTCCACTTTGTCTCCGCTACAATTCACCTCTAATAATGGAAACGGTGTTGTTTACAGGAGCGATCAACTGCTCACCGGTACGTGAGTAGTGGAACTCGGATGCCTCGCTCTAAACTGTGGGAAGGTCGCCAATTGAATGCATCACGGACATTATGGTGGTTATCGATGTTGCTTTAGTGGAACAGAACAACAATATTAACATTTATTCTGATTATATTTTTATTATTTTCCAATATCTTGCAGTGAACTTAACGGCGATTGTGATCCTGTCTCGGGGAAAATGCGGACTCTCCAAATGCATCACCCGTTACCTGGTTGGAATGGCAACAGCGGATCTGATGGTGGTTATCTTTGTTGCTTTAGTGGAACAGACCAACAATATCTACATTTATTCCAGATCCCTGCTCATCACTCCTGTATGCGCTCTGACACTTGTACTTCGGACTGTAACGACAGACTGTTCTGTTTGGTTCACGGTCAGTTTTACCTTCGATCGCTTCATCGCAATATGTTGCCGAAAGCTGCGGGACCGATATTGCACGGAGAGAACAGCAACAGTGGTTATCGTGACCGTGGTTATAGTGAGCTGCGGGAGAAGTGCCCCGGTTTACTTTGCCATTGAACCTTACGTCTTCATTGACAACACGCCGTGGCGGTGCACCGGTACATATGAATACGCTACTTCACCCGAGTGGAGAGGATACGATTTACTGGAGAGTATTTTAACACCATTGCTACCAATCGGATTAATCCTGGTGTTTAACGGGTTAACCGTAAGACATATCGTTCTGGCAAATAGAGTCCGCAGAAGGCTTTGGCAGAGCAGCGACAATCAGAAAGATGAAGCGGTGGAAAAACGCAGGAAATCGATGATTTTGCTGTTTGCTATATCAGCTAATTTCATATTATTTTGGATGCCCTCTGTCGCCCATACCCTGAATTGGCAGAAGCAAAACTATTTTTACGAGAACAGATATTTGAGTTCCCCGGTATACATCCTACAGCAATATGGCTACATGTTGCAAATTCTCAGCGTGTGCACCAATACTTGTATCTATACACTGACACAGAGGAAATTCAGAGAAGAGCTGAGGAATGGAATGATGTATGTGTTTACATTAAAGGACCATCTGTGCAGGTAACGCCCGTGTCTAATGACAATTTAGCGGAGTTTTCAAATAAAGCAATGAACAAAGAACAGGTTTGGCAAACATGTCGTAAACTCAATCAATCATATGCCTGGTCATTCGGAAATTGCAAGATTGGCGGAAGATTGCTGACTTCGTACAGTTCAGGTAGGTAGCAATACAAACGTTCAATGCCGCTGGCGTGAGCGTTACATTGGTTGAAGTATGTTCCAAACTATCACAGACACTCGACTGCCACAAGGGCAGGGATGGCCTCAGGACTTCCCGGGGTTTATATGCTTCAAAATGGACAGGGTCGGGTAACAGAGTGTAAAGGGAGTGCGATGGGAAACCAGGGGTAGTATCGCAGCTGCAGAAAGGGAGGACAACGTGGAGCGTTCGTTTGTTGATAGACTGGTAGACGATCACAGAAACATGAAGGGTGCGAACACCCCATTTAGAGTATTCTATACAGCGGCTCACCAGATCAACAAAAAAAAAACGCAACCGGGAACAGTGAGGAACCGATCGGGAAGCGGAATTTTGACATCGGCCATGTTATTGGCAGGGGTAACAGAAACTTACAGAATATTCTTTGGCATCTCCCCAGAATAAAAGGTCTAATTATGACATAATTTCTCAGTTGTGTCCAGGAAGGATTCATGTCACTATATGAAGACAGGTGGACTAGCGAACAGTCCATACCGCATCTAATATCACAAAAGGAAACGTATCAGGTGACAGATCTCTGGGTGGGTCAGCATTTCAGAGCAATAGGGCGGAATTGCCCTCTATTTGCCTTGCCCATGGATAGGACCAGGGAGCATGGAGTGTGTTTAATTGTAAGTCTGCGAATTATGGTGCTACCTGGCAGGAACTTAAGAACGTACATTGGGAAATGATGTACTCTGGGAAATATGCGACAGATATGTGGAGATTGTTTAGGGAACACTGTCATGGGGTTCAGTAAGGGCTTGTCTCATTGTCGCAGGTCATGGATGACAACATAAAGTAACCCTGGTTGAAAATAAAGTTGGAACAACTTGTCAAGAGGAAGAAAGAAAGGTACTTAAGGTTTAGGGAAAAAAGATCATGCAGGGTTAAGGAAGGTCTCAATGCACACAGGAGATAATTTAATAATGGATTTAGAACATTTAGAAGGGAACTTGAGAAGTCCGTGGCGAGTTTGCACTCTGAAGAACAGGAGGAGACTGGGGAGAGTGTGGACAAATCAGAGGTAAAAGAGGAAAATTAGTGCCTGGAGTAAAAGGAGGCGGTGAAGCTCCTCACTGAATACATTGATCAATATGAACACAGCGTCAAAAGGCAGATATGCTCGAACATGCCGACGCTGAGAAAGAGGATGCGCTGGAAACTTGGAAAACATTATGACAGATGATTCCACGGCGCCGGAAGGGATATAGTCCAGCTGAATTAGGAAGGGAAGCGAATACATTGCTGAGATTCTGGACAGGATATTTGTGTTTTCCCTGGCCAAAGAAGTAGAACTAGAAGATTAGAAGGTGGTAAATGTTATTCATTTGTTGAAGCAAGATAATAGGGATACTCGTTGTAAGTATAGTCCATTGAGTCTTTCGTCAGTAGCGGGTAAACTATTGTAGAGGATAATGTAAGAGGGATATTATGTGTACTTGGGGAAACGTAGTCTGGTTACGGAGAGGCAACGTGACTCTTTGAGAGGTATGTTGTCCTATATGAGCCAGATTAAATTATTTGTAAAAGTGAAAATAAAACAAACAGAAAAATCTGAGTAGTCGATGTAGGTATATTAATTCAGGAAGTCAGGAGGCTCGAGATAATCCTGAATTAATTCAGAATTGGCTTCCTAACAGAAGGCAGATGATGTAGCAGATAGAGTGAATACTGGCTGGAAGGCAGCGGGCAGCCGCTGTCTTCTAAGAGGGTGGAAATTTTGGGACATTTTGCAACTTTTGCACTCTGCAGTTGCAGTGTTCCGAGAATCAGGACTGAGGGAAATAATCGATTTAATCTGACCACACAGCAGCACCTGGATACTTTATAGAATTAGGGCTGATGATGTAAGCAAGTCGCTGAGCGATTCACTGCACCAGTGCGTTATCTAAACTGACCTGTCATTTACATATTACAGGGCACATTCTGCAATGATCTCAAAATAATCGTTTCCAATCGAGACCTACAACTGAAAACCAGCATTTAAAAGTGTTCAGAGCAATTTCGAGTCCTCATTAAAATAACCATCTTTCCAAAATGACATTTCCAAATTCCCAGTTCAAGTATACACCAATTTATCCCGATACTTCTTAATCGTGGTTTTATCGTATCGGGTGTAGATTCGTTCAAACTTCGATCCATTTAACCCTGAATCCACATGGCCGGTGTGAAATCCGTGTCTCCCTCCGAAATTAATAATAAAAGAAATAATTTTAAAAAACGACACAAACTAAAAAACACTGCGGGTGCAAAGCATCCGTGCTCGCACTTGTCTTCTTTCAAAACTTTCGTAGGCATACAACACTACTTCATAGAATTTCGGAGAGGTATGTAGCCTTCGAATTTCGCATCAGTTCCTGGAAATCACGTCTCGCAAGGTGACATAACCTTTTTGTCACAAGTATTTGTTAAGTAAACTACTTAAGAACTTTTTAAAAGCTATTATTAATGCTTTTTGAGAGGGTGATTTTAGATGCATATCATATTTTTACTGTGTTAAGTATTGTATGTAATTAGTTTTGCTACAATAAGTGTATGGGACATTGGAAAAAATGTTGAATTTCCCCATGGGGATGAATAAAGTATCTATCTATCTATCTATAGAGAAAAAACAAGATTAATTCAATCATCCCCCAAACAGAAACAAAAGAAACACACAATTCACATAAAGCCATTGTTTCTCTTTCTCTTTCAATTGAACTCAATTATGTCCAAACCTCGTGCTATATTTTAAATCCGCAATGCATTCATATTTTCAAAATATCGCAGAAAATGGCATGCCCTTATTTGTTCAATGGTTAACAAACATCTGTAATTGCAATCAATAAACATTTAATAATGCCTTTCGATTCCAAGACAAAGTGATGCAGAAAGTAACGTATCGTCCACGAGTTAATATTCAACACAATTAATACATGACGTCTCCAAAACTCCAACGACTTCCAGGATTTCTGACCTCCAATTTCTGACCAAGGCTAGGATTCGGAGTAAATGAAGCCTTTGCTTTATAGTACCGGGAGGAGTGATCCCCATTACCGCCGATGAAGCAACAGATTTGTTCACTGTACTGGGACCACTGTCACTCCCACCTCCAGCCCGGAAATACTGTCTTTACTTCTTACTGAAAGGATGAAGGTATATTCCTGCAGTGTGATACTCCCTTTGTCATCTGACACCTGCGCTTCAATCTTCTCATGTTATAATCACCCATTTCACTCAGTCTCCACGCTTCAGTGTGTGCAAGGGCAGAGGGATCGAACATTATCAATGACTTTCTTGATTGGTCGGTGTTGTGCGACACTAATGTTATAACCCAGACATACAGTCAGACAGCCATAAGAAACCACTGCACAGAAACAGGGTCCTTAGCCCGTCCAGTCAGTGAGGAATTATTTAAACTGCCTACTGCCATCGACCTCACCCGGACCGTGGCCATCCATATCCCTCTCATCAGTGTATTTCTCGAATCATCTCTCAAACGTTGACATCGGAATCTCAATTACCATTTGCGTTGGCAGCACTGTCTACACTCTGTCGGCCCTCTGGATGAAGATGTTTCTCCTCATGTTTCCCTTAAACATTTCACATTTCACCCTTCGCTCATGATCTCCAATTGTATTCTCACCCAACATCAGTGGAGAAATCCTGATTGCATTTACACTCTCTATACGCCTCATAATGTTGTATACCTCTTTCAAATCTCCCCTCAGTCTTCTACCCCCTCGGGAATAGTGCTAACATGGGTAATCTTTCCTTTTAATTAAAAGCATTCAGTCTCGGCAATAGCCGTGTAATATTTTTCTGCATTCTTTCAAATTTATTTACATCTACCCTGTAGGTAGTTGAGCAAAACCGCACACAATATTCCAAATGAGACCCCAATAAAGTCTTAAACAACATCGACGTAGCATCCCAACTCCTCTACTCAGTACTTTGGCCTATGACGTCAAATGTGCGAAAAGCTTTTTTTACCACCCTGTGTAACTGTGCCGCAACATTCGTTTGTTCTATCGTACTCCTCAGTGCCCTATTTCTCATTGTGTCAGACCAACCCTGGCCCGTCCGCCCAAATTGCAACATTTGTCTGGGCTAAATCTGATCGGCCATTTTTCATGGCAACATGCCTTTCGATAAAGAATCCCGTTCTCCAGCGTAAATACTCATCAGTCAATTGGCCTATAACATCGTTTCTTCTCGGTAACGGAAAGGAAGCAGTGCACCTTGCGGAAATGTTGCCATCACAAGGAAATTGGGCTAAACTCACGCAAAGCGCCCCGGAATCAGATCAGGTCTGGTCCATACTTGAAATGAGTAGGCAGCGCCGCGAAGAGATTCATCCAACATCCGCAATTCCTTCAACACGCCATCTACCTGTACAGCGACCCTGACTGCCACTGTGTGTGTATCTGTGTCCAGTGAGTTGGCATCAACTTTGCGATGCTTACCTGCACTCGGAATGTCTCAGAAAAGGTCCAATTACTATTTACAGAAAATCTATTTCTCACGGTAGCTTGTATGATATTGTGAGGAAGGCGCCGTTCAGTTTTATTTCCCCGTTTGTTAGGAGGAACAATGCATCTTATTGATGGTAACATGGTATAAGCCGCCGATGGGCACTTTATTAAGGTTTGGGGCTGAGGCGCAATAGTTAATATAGACGATCAAGTGGCATTAGATACAGAGGCAGAATTAAGCCATTCGTACCATCAAGCTTTTCCGCGATTCTACTTTGTGTGGTCTGTTCCTCAACCCCAGTTTCCTCCCTTCTCCCAGAAAGCGTTAGCGTTCTCAACAGTCAAGAATACATTTTTTGTTTCTTAGCTAAAAGGATAACTTGGCCTTTACACTATTTATAATGCCAGCATTACATTTGCATCCATTACGACCGATTTAACCTGCAAGATGCCATTGGGGAATCCAGGGCAAGAAATCTTAAGTCCATATGCGTCTCTTACTTCTGAATTTTCTCCTAAATCAGACACTTTTCTACACATTAATCACTCGTTCCAAAGTACATACCCCACACTTGCAGAGACTGCATTCCTGATGTCACTTTCTTGCCCATACTGCCAATCTGACCCCTCTGCAGTTAAATCCTGGACACCTGAATCCCATCTATTAGCTGACTCTCCACTATTCAAAAGCTCTGTCCAGTAGTTTCCTGGCTTATCTCTGCTTCCCTTATATAACGTCACTTCATTAGCTGTCTTCCGGCCTTTCGATACATTACCTTTGATATGGACCGAAGACGTAACCTTTAGTCTGATCACCTAAAGCTCAATTTGTGTTTCATCAGACTTCAGAACCTTCTTCCACCTGACTTCAGAAAATCCTATATGCCTTCTCCCATACTCTAGCCAAGCTATCATGTGAGTTTTCTTTTTAACAGTGACTTTTCTTTGCCACTCTCCCATAAAGATGCGACGGGTGAAGCACCCGGGCAATAGCTATTGAATGAGCAGTCTCCCCAATCTCAGCCACTGAAACTTGTAATTCCTCCAAAGTTATCATAGGTCTCTAGGGTGGCCTCTCTCACTAGTCCCCTTATTACAGTTAGTGACGACAGCATGCTCTAGATAGACTGATTTACAGCTGTGCCGTATTCCTTCCATTTCTTGATCATTGACTTAAATGTTCCCCAAGTGATATTCAGTGACTTGGGAAGTAATCCTCTTGTATCCATCTCCTCACTTGCGCCTTTCAATAACCTTTCATTGGAATTGACTGGAGTGTCCTTTTGTCTTCATGGTTCTAGGTTTTGCCAGGATACTGACTCACCAGCAACTGGACCTTCTAAAAGCCGATGTATTTTTACTAACATCAATTGAAACACCTTGACTGCACACATTTGGTCTCCTTTCAACTACTTATGTGTCTCCTTGGCTGCACCATAAGACCTGAAGACATAGGAGCAGAATTAGGCCATTAAGCCCATCGAGTCTGCTCCGCCAGTCCATCATGGCTGATCCTGGATCCCAATCAACCCCATACACCTGACCTCTCGCCTTATCCGGAAACTATCAACTTCCGGTTTAAACATGCGTACGGACTTACCCTCGTCCGCAGTCTGTGGAAGAGAATTCCGCAGATTTAATACTCCCTGGCTAAAAAAAAATCTCCACAGTAGTGATGCTTACGTGTGTCTAATTAAAGGGGGTAAATTCGTATGCAATCAATGTGTAAATCTTCCTTTTCCAGTCCTTCCCTCTTCTCTTCCAGTCCTGATGAAGGGTCTCGGCCTGACCGCCGACTGCATTTTGCTATCCGTAGATGCTGTCTGACTTGCTGAGCTCCCCCAGCACATTGTGTGTATCGCACAAGATTTCCATCATCTGCAGTACCTCTCGTGTCATTGTAAACCTGTCGGGATCAGAGGGTATTGGGAATGAGGGTGGTGTAGCTCCACGGGAGGGGAGTCGGGTAGGTGGCATCCGCAGCTCGAGATATCCACCTCCTAGCAACTATTAAACTCATCCTGATTCACATCTTTATTTTTTCTCTATATTCCCACTCTCGTCACTGCCGTACCACTGTCAGCAATTAAAGAGCGAGTCAGTGTCTGGGGACATTCAAGCCCAAACCGGCGGTAATGAAACTCATTCGTTACTTTAGTCTTTTGCATAGGAATGAAATGAAAACGGAAAAACAAAACAGTCTGCACGAACTTACTGTAAATGTGAAACTTATCCTTCGGATGAGATAGACCTATTATGGAGAAATGTTTAATACCATGGAACGTGTACATTCGGTTCATAATTGTGTAGATTTCAGTGGAGAAAAACCCAACGACTACTGCCTGATTTCTTCCTGATCTCTGCAGTGGTGTTTATTATTTTAGCTTTCCGGAGATTTACTTAAATACTGCCGTATCGGCCTAACTGTTTATTGCTGTTGTTTAATAACTGTAGTACGAAAGCAGTTGTAGATGTTAGTATTGGGACAATGTGCACCCTGCTTATGTAACGGTGCCTTGCAATTTCCTCTTTCAACATGTCTCTGCTGTGTTTTCACTTACGGAATTCAGAACGTTGTGCATGTCTGGATCGGATCTATTAAGTAAGTTGTTCTTACTTGTTTATCCTGTAACATTCTATCGAGACAGTTATTATAGAATAACATGCACAAAATGCTTGAGGAACTCAACAGGCCAGGCAGCATTTTGGAAATAAAAGAGTACGGTCGAGGTTTCGGGCCGGAAACCTTCGGCAGGACTGGAGAGGAAAAAAAAGGCTGAGAAATAGCTTTAAACGGTGGGGAGGGGAGAGAGAGGAGCCAGGCGATAGGTGAATCCTGGAGAAGGAGGGGTAACGTACAGAACTGGGAAATTGATTGCTGAAAGAGACAGATGGCTACTGACGAAAGCAATATGGTGGAGCAGCACCAGAGGGAGGCGAAGGGCGGGCAAGGAGATAAGGTGAGAGAGGGAAACGGGGATCGGAAATAGTGAAGGGGCTGGGGTTATTACCGACAGGTCAAGAAATTGATGGTCCAACCAACAAGTCGAAGGCTACCCAAAATGAATATAAGGTGTTGTTCCTCCATCTCAGTGTGGACGGATCACGACAGTGGAGGAAGCTATGGATGGACATATCGGAATGGGAATGGGAAGTGGAATTAAAATTGGTGGCGACTGGGAGATCCCTCTACCGACTCCCACCAGCAGAATCGGTGGCTTTGAAGCCCAGTCCTCACATATACAAAGTACGGTGTATATATATACAGTCCAGACTCCTCAGTCCATTTTAAATCTTCAGTCCCCGCAGTTGCCCTACGTCGGGTATGAAGGTCGAGCGCCTCATACCCGGCGGCTGAAAAGAAACCGGACCCGCAGCTTGAGGCCGAGTCCATTGACGGCCGATATAACAACACAGCTTGTCTCCTGCCGAGTGAAACCCTGAGAAAGTAGCTCCGGCTCTGTCTGGACTCTGTGCCACACAGCCCCCGGTGAAGAGCAGAGGCTCCGAACTCACTCCGGGCGGCTGCACAGATCGCCGGTTCAGGTTTAGCCCTCGCTACGACCGAGGATTCGTCCCCCTCCATCCGCCCGCTGATCACACCCAATAAATCAACGAATCAAGCTTGCAGCGTACCCGATTGACAACGTCCAAAGCGGTCTTGCGATCACAAGGAAATAGGCCGTGACGGTGACTTGCTGTTTAACTGTGAGCCTCCATCGAGTCAGGTAGCAGTTTGCGCTGGTCCTTCAGTATCTCCGACTGCGAGCAACTCGCTGGTGGTGCACACCTACAACACTTGGAGCTCTTAACGTACAGCAGGGCATTGCCACCATTAAACCTACACTTAAGTACAACTTCGGCAACTCTTGCTGACCCCGGAGAAGCGGCTGCGACCTCTCGCGCCGACAACTTGACTCACCCCGGCACCAGCAACTGGCAGGAAGGGATAGACTGGGAGTGAAACAGAGACTTGTTGGGGGGGGGGGGGTGAGAGAGAGAGACTGTGGGGAGAGAGAAGACGGAGGGTATGAGAAAGAGTGCGGGTGGCGGAGCAACCGGGGCAGAAGTGAGAGACTGCCAGAACATAGAGACAGACGGGAGAAAGATGGAAGGAAGAGAAACGGGGGTGAGAAACAGGGTAGGCGTGAGGGAGAGAGAAATAGGGACGGAGAGGAGAGAAGAGAGAGACGGTGAAGAGAGTGACGGAGGGCAAAAGAGAAGAGAAGAGAGACAGGGACAAAATCTCGGTAGATAATCGAGGAAAATATACGGCAGAGAGAGAGAGAGGGGCCACAGGAGAGACGGAGAAAGGGTTGAACGATAGAGACACGGTGCAAAGAGATTCTGAGTAAGAGAGAGACGCAGGCATGGGCAGAGACAGGGGATGAGAGAGAGAGAGAGAGAGAGAGAGGGAGAGATGGGCGAGAAAGATGAAGGAGGAAGAGGGAGCCGAGGGAAAAACATAGAGTAAGTGGGAGGCGAGTGAGACTGGAGGAAGTCCTTTCAGGGGCAAACAGTGGCGATCAGGATAGTGGCGAGAGGGAGGAGAGAGGGACACTGGAGGAAGCAAGAGACCGGGAGAGACGCCAGGGCTGGAGAGCGAGTAGCGTGAGAGAGACTATGAGGAGAGATTATGAGCGAACCTGGTAGGGATGGGGGCGAAACTACGGTTTAGTGAGAGACAGACGGCAGACCAAGAGTCGGGGTTAGAGACAGGGTGCCTAGGCGCTGACAGAGAGAGACGAGGATGAGGAAGGGTGTGGCTTTATGAGTCAGTGAAAAGGCTTGTGTTCGTTATGGATTCAGATGGCTTTCCGACACGCAGGATATTATGGGATTGCACTCCCACCATTGTACAGTCCCTGTGAAACATTCACTCTTTTCCATCGTGCTGACCACTCTCTCCCCGACAACTTGAATCCATTCCTTCCAACAGGTATCGCGATCTCCCTCCCCAATCGGTCTTCGCCAGCATCACCTTCCCTTCCTGTCTCCACAATCACCATTTCCGTGACGCCCTGCCTCTCCTACCTGACCCTCACTCTCTCTATTTCCTACACTCCGCAGAGATAGCTCTACCTGCCCTGCGCGGAGCCCCCTGCAGCTCTAGGACGGGACGGCCCCTGAGTGATCCATGCAGTACATGAACATAACCGGCCTTCTGTCCCGTCAGCTGGTTGCAGCCGCAGCTGAAGCTAAGTGCAGGCTGGAGGCGTACCCGAGAGGCATCTTCCCCTCCCTGAGCGAGAAACTGTACAGTCGTAGCCGCCCATACCTCGGAGCATCGGGGCTCCCAACTCCCTCTCCTCTTCGGAAGGAAGACCCCGGGTGCCCAAGCTCCTCCTGCGACCCAGAATACCCGCAGCCTCCAGCCTAGCATTTTAGGCCTGAGGCATGCTTCTGTCCCAAGCGCAAACGGATCTAACCTGGAGGGACCTTCCCTGGACTATGTACAGAGCAGCCTCTCTTCCCTTTCGTGCCCTGTTGGGGGCCGGGTCGAGGGTAACCATTCACCTCAACCTCTACAGAAGGTATTCAGTAGCTTTAAGGAAAACTCCAAAGCAGTCTGGATGTATGGAAGAAGAGGATGGTTACAGTCAGAGTAGGACCGGTCAGGGATAGAAGATGAAACGGACACGTGGAGGCGGGGGAGGGATGGCAGATCCGCAATGAAATCTTTCCTTCAGTAATCACCAGTGAGAGGGACCTTGACGTTTGTGAGGACAGCGTTGTAAGGGCTGATGTGCGATATGGCTAGGTTAAGAGAGGTGATGTGCTGCAACTTTTGAAAGAAAAATCACTTGGATAGATAAGTTGTATGAGGACTTATACAAACTTATATAAACTGCGAGAAGCGGGAGGAAGAGATTGCTGCGCCATTTTGCGATGATATTAGCGTTATCACTGGCAGAATCTACAGGATCAGGGATAACCCTGTAATTTTCAACCCAGTGAGTCCTAGTTCAATGACGGGCAAACTATTGGAGAAGATTATTAGAAACAGGATTTACTATAATCTGGACAGGCATAACCTGGTTATGGAGGATCAGTACGGATTTGTGAGGGACAAGTCATGACTCACGAGCCTGGCTGAATTCTCTGAGGTGGTGACACAGCACGCTGATAAAGATAGAGAAGTTGATATGGTATAACTGGACTTTAACAAGGCACTTAGTACGGTTAACCATAGTAGGACCGTTCAGAGCGTTAAAAGACTTGGTATCCAGGAAGGTTGGCTGGTGGATTCACAACTGACGCCCACAGAAGGCAGAGGATTGTTGTGGATGGAGCGTTTTCTCCCTGGATGCTTGTGATCAGTGGAGTCCTACAGTGATCCGAATTCTAGACTGAATTGCACGTCTCGGGTGTGGGGTGGTCAGGTCATTCACTGGCAGAGGTCAGTTTCCTGCCAAACCGGCCAAGTGTGTGCTGGAAAACGTTGTTCTTCAAACTGTCCACAGCCCTCGCTAATTTCCCAAGGACACGCTCCCTTTTTGATCACAGGTCTCCAGAATATCGCTGTGGATCATTTACAGTATATGGAGGAATATGTGAAGTGTATTTTATTGAAACACATGTCAGCTGTCACGGTGATTTCCATCACTCGAAGCCCCGGGATGACTGGAACGAACGAAAGAAAAGAATGAACGAATGTTCCCCTTTAATAAAGACGTGTTCTCCATTTCCCCCCAAAAAACTCCCTCCCTCAATTTCAGAAGTGAATGTGCTTCGTCAAATGTTACAAAATAAATCCACATCAAGATGAATGTCTACCTTCAAATCAACACAGATATTTTAAAAAAATTATCCCATTTAAATAGCTGAAGCAAGATATCATGGAAAATAACATGGAAAATTCACATCATATTTTGTTTTAAAGTAAATAGATTGCAATATCCCTTATTATCATTATCAAATTAATGACACGGGAACAGTGAGTAAAAATAGTTTAACGTAATTGTTTGTGCAGTTGGTTGTCACTAATGTCCCTGACGTGATAGCCATTCTAATTGCCTCAGTGGAATTGCTCACTCCTCAATAAAAGTCTGCACCACCGATCACCAGTCCATCTGAGCACCTGAAACTTTCCGGACAACTGAACGCTGCTTCTGACGGAATATGGGATATCCGGCGATTTACTACATCGCGGCCATTTACTATCCCACACTTGTAGCGGTTGGTGTCCCCGGTAAGATGCCGGAGCTGGTTAATTTATGTATGGTGCCGTCGTTACTCTGCTGCGGTATCCGCACTGTTACTGAGCACAGATGCTACCATCGGCTGAATTGTATTATTTTTATTTTCGCACTTTGATCGAAGTGATTTTTTGTCAATTTTGTTCGTGCCGATATTGACATTGTTTCATAATTTCACCTCGCTAGGCTTTCTGAAGTGATGCTGATCTCTGCTTTTCTCGGTCCGAGTCTCTATCAGTGCAGACACTTCGACATTATAACAACGTGGCAGCTTATTTAAATGTCGGTCCAGTCTATTTTTCGACACGTGGGTCTGTTCTAACATAAGTCAGTAAATGATAAATTGTGTTTTGCATCTTTTGATTCCACTTTGTCACCGCTGCAAACTCTTCAGCTCTTTCACCCCCAGTAATGGAAATGGTGTTGTTTACTGTGGCGATCGACTGCTCACCGGTCCGTGAGTCGTGGAACTCGGATGCCTCGCTCTAAACTGTGGGAAGGTCGCCAACCCACTGACACTCACATCCGTCATTGTCCTCCAGCCGGAGTGCAGCGACGGAGACCGCACACACTGGATTCCCGCTTTCCACTTCCAAACAGACCACACCCTGCATAGCATCGGTAGAATGGGGGCATTCAGGGAGCTGACAATATTTCTATTTTGTTTCCACATTTCTTGCAGTTAACTTAACGGCGATTGTGATCCTATCTCGGGGAAAATGCGGACTCTCCAAATGCATCAACCGTTACCTGGTTGGAATGGCAACAGCGGATCTGATGGTGGTTATCGTTGCAGCTTTACTGGAACAGACCAACAATATCTACTTTTATTCCAGATCCCTGCTCATCACTCCTGTATGCGCTCTGACACTTGTATTTGTCCGAGTAGCGACGGACTGTTCTGTTTGGTTTACGGTCAGTTTTACGTTCGATCGCTTCATCGCAATATGCTGCCGAAAGCTGCGGGACCGATACTGCACCGAGAGAACAGCAACGGTGGTTATTGTGACCGTGGTTATAGTGAGCTGCGGGAAATGTCTCCCGTTATACTTTGCCATTGAACCTTACGTCATCATTGACAACATGCCGTGGCGGTGCACCCGCACATATGAATACGTTACTTCACCCGTGTGGAGAGGATACCAATTACTGATCAGTATTTTAACACCATTGCTACCAATCGGCTTAATACTGGTGTTTAATGGGTTAACCGTAAGACATATCGTTGTGGCAAATAGAGTCCGCAGAAGGCTTCGGCACAGCAGCGACAATCAGAAAGATGCCGAGGTGGAAAAACGCAGAAAATCGATGATTTTGCTGTTTTCTATATCAGCTAATTTCATATTATTTTGGATGCCCTATGTAGCCCGTTCTCTGAAATGGCAAGTGCAAAACCATCTTTACCAGGACAGATATTTCAGTTCCCCGGTATATATCTTCCAACAACTTGGTTTCATGTTACAATTTCTCAGCATGTGCACTAATACTTGTATCTATACACTGACACAGAGGAAATTCAGAGAAGAGCTGAGGAATGGAATGAAGTATGTGTTTACATTAAATGGCCATCTGTGTAGATAACGCCCGCGTCTAATGACAATTCAGCTTTTTTTTCAAATAAAGCCGTTTTACAATGAACAGGTTTGGCAAATATGTCATAAATTCAAACAATCTATTCAAACAATGACACGCCTGGGCATACGGAATTTGCAGAATTGGCGGAAGATTGTTTGCTTCACACAGTTCAGGTAGGTAGCTACATAAACGTTCAATGCTGCTGGCGTGATTGTCACTTTGGTTGAAGTATGTTCCAAACTATCACAGACACTCGACTGTCACAAGGGCAGGGATGGCTGCAGGAATTTCCGGGTTTTAGATGTTTCAAAATGGACAGGGTCGGGTAACAGAGTGTAAAGGGAGTGCGATGGGAAACCAGGGATAGTATCGCAGCTGCAGAAAGGGAGGACAACGTGGAGCGTTCGTTTGTTAATAGACTGGGAGACGAACACTGCTTCTGTTCTCCCTTTTGAAATGGGCGCGATCTCCCCATTTGGAGTTTTCTGTACAGCCACCCAGAAGATTAACAAAAAAAACGCAACGGAAACAGTGAGGAACCGACCGGGAAGCGGAAACTGGCCATGAGCCGTTATTGACACGGGCAACTGCAACTTCCCTAATAGTCTTTGGCACCGACCCAAGGTAAAATGTTTAGGAATGGCATAAATTCTCAGTTGTGTTCAGGAAGGATTCATGTCACTGTAAGAAGAAAGGCTGACTGGCGAACTTTCCATACCAGATCTAATATTAGAAAAGGAAACGGGTCAGGTGACAGATCTTTCCGCGGGTCAGCATTTCAGAACAACAGGGAGAACTCCCCGACATTTACCTTGCACAGAGTTAGGAACAGGGAGCATGGGTTTTATTTAATTAGGGGTCAGCGATGTGTGGTGCTACCTGGCAGGAGCTTAGGAACGTACATTGGGAAATGATGCACTCGGGGTATTGCGCAACAGATATGTGGAGATTGTTTAGGGAGCACTTACACGGGGTTCAGTATAGGCTTGTCTCAGTGACGCACGGAAAGGATGACAGTGTAAAGTAACCCTGGGAGACAAGAAAGTTGGAACAACACATCAAGAGGAAGAAAGATCGATACATACAGAAAAGGAAGAAAGGATCAGGTAAGGCTACAGCGAGTCACAATGTAGACAGGAAGGAATTTAACAATGGACTTAAAAGACTTATAGGGGGATTTGAGAAATCCTTGACGAGTTGCACTGTGAAGAACAGGAGGAGACTGGAGAGAGTGTGGGCAGATCAGATGTAAAAGAGGAAAACTTGTGTCTGGAGTCCAAAGAGGCGGTGAAGCTCCTCACTGAATACATTGATCAATGTGAACACAGCGGCAAAAGGCAGATATGCTCGAAGATGCCGACGCTAAGAAAGAGGATGCGCTGGGAATTTGGAAAACATTATGATAGATGTTTCCCCGATGCGGCAAGGGATATAGTCCAGGTAATTTTGGAAGGCGATCTCGGATATTGCTGCGCTTTTGGACAGGATATATAACCATATAACAATCATATAACAATCACAGCACGGAAACAGGCCATTCCGGCCCTCCTAGTCCGTGCCGAACTCTTAATCTCACCTAGTCCCACCTACCCGCACTCAGCCCATAACCCTGCAATCCTTTCCTGTCCATATACCTATCCAATTTTACCTTAAATGACACAACTGAACTGGACTCTACTACTTCTACAGGAAGCTCATTCCACACTGCTATCACGCTCTGAGTAAAGAAATACCCCCTCGCGTTTCCCTTAAACTTTTGCCCCCTAACTCTCAAATCAGGTCCTCTCGTTTGAATCTCCCCTACTCTCAATGGAAACAGCCTATTCACGTCAACTCTATCTATCCCTGTCAACATTTTAAATACCTCGATCAAATCCCCCCTCAACCTTCTACGCTCCAATGAATATTTGTGTCTTTGCTGGCCACGGAAGTAGAACTAGATGATTGGAGTATGGAAAATGTTGTTCATTTGTTGACGAAAGATAATAGGGATAGTTTTTGGAATTATAGACCAGCGAGTCTTATATCGGTTGTGGGTAAACTGCTGTAGAGGATTATTGAAGAAGGAACTTATGAGTATTTGGAGAAACGTAGTCTGGCTGCGGAGAGAAAACATGGCATGTTGTCCTTAATGAGTCAGATTGAGTTATTTGAAAGTGAAAATAAAGCAAACAGATGAATCCGAACAGTCGATGTGGGGGCATTACTTCTGGTCAGGAGTTTGATCAGTTCCCCATAATGGACTCATTCAGAAAGTCAGGAGGCATGGGATCGAGGGAAACCTGGCTGCGTTGATTCAGTATTGGCTTCCTAACAGAAGGCAGATGATGCAGTAGACAGAGTGAATTCTGGCTGGAAGACAGAGCGCAGCCGTGTTCCTCAAGCAGAGTCGAAATTCTGCTGCACTTTACAACTCTATTGCGAGTCTGCAGTTACCAGTGCTCTCAGAAATAGGGCTGAGGAAATAATCGATTTAATCTGATCACACAGCAGCACCTGGATAATTAATGGAATGAGGGCTGACGACGTCAGCAAATCGCTGAGCGATTGACTGCAGCAGCGCGTTTTCTAAACTGACCTGTCATTTACATATAACAGGGCAAATGCTACAATGACTTCAAAGCATCTTTTCCAGTGGAGCCCTACAACTAGAAACCAGCATTTCAAAGTGTTCAGCAGCAGCTTCTGGTGCTCACTGAAAGACCCAGCCTTCCAAAATGCCAATTCCAAATTCCCAATTCAAGTGCACACCAAATTATCTGAATGCCAATTTACCTCTGAATCGTGGTTTTATCATATCGGGTGTAGATACGCTCATATTTCGATCCATTTAACCCTGAATCCACATGGCCGGAGTGGAATGCGTGTCTCTCTCTGAAATCAATAATACATGAAACATACAAAACTACACAAACTAAAAACGCAGCGAAGGCAAATCAAATAATCAGTCTCACACTTGTCTCCCTTCAAAACCATCGCAGGCAATTGGAGAATACAGAATAACCATCCAAATTACTTCAGTGTTGCAAGGACAGAGGGATCGAACAGTACCAACGACTTTCTAGATTGGTCGGTGCTGTGTGACACTGAAGTTCTAACCCAGATACGCAGTCAGATAGCCATAGGAAACCATTGCACAGAAATAGGGTCTCCAGTCCGTCAGGTCAGTGAGGAATTATTTAAACTGCCTACTGCCATCGATCTCACCCGGACCGTGCCCATCCATATCCCTCTCATCCGTGTACTTCTCCAATCATCTCTTAAACATTGGCATCGGAATCTCAATTACCATTTGTGTTGGCAGCTCTGTCTACACTCTGACCACCCTCTGAAAGAAGAAGTTTCCCCTCATGTTTCCCTTAAACATTTCACATTTCACACATCACCCATGATCGTCAGTTGTATTCTCGCCGGATATCAGTGGAGAAAGCCTGCTTGCATTTACACTCTCTATAAGCCTCATAATGTTGTATACCTCAATCAAATCTCCCCTCAGTCTTCTACCCGCTCGGGAATAAACTGCTAAAATGTGTAATCTTTCCTTTTAATTAAAAACATTCAGTCGTCCCGGCAATAGCCGTGTAATTTTTTCTGCATTATTTTAATAATATTTTCATCTTTCTTGCACACAATATTCCAAATTAGGCCCCAATAAAGCCTTAAACAGCAACAAAATAACGTCCCAACTCCGGTACTCAGTACTTTGGTTTATGTGCGAAAATCTGTTTTTACGACCCTGTCTAACTGTGCCGCAACTTTCATTGAATTATGAACCTGCATTCCCAGATTCGTTTGCTCTATCGTACTCCTCAGTGCCCTATTTCTCATTGTTTCAGACGTACCCTGGCTGGTCCGCACAAAGTGCAATATCTAACACTTGTTGCGTTAAATGCGATCTGACATTTTTCAGCCCATTTTTCCAGCTGGTCCAGATTCCGCTTCATGCTCCGGTACTCTTCATCACTGTCGACTACACCCGTAATGTTGCTGTCATCGGCAAATTTGCTGATCCAGATAACGACATTATTATCCAGATCGTTGATATAGTTTAAGAATAACAACGGGCACAGCAACGATCCCTGGGACACTCCACTCATCACAGGTCCCCAGTCAGAGAGACAGTCATCTATTACCACACTCTAGCTTCCCAAACGTATCCAATGGCGAATCCAATTTGCTACCTCACCGTGAAAGTCAACGGACTGAACCTTCTCGAGCATCCTCCCCTACGGAACCTTGAGAAATTCTTGGCTGAAGTCCTTGTTAGACGGCATCCACTGCCTTGCCTTCCACACCATTCCTGGTAACTACCTCGTAAAGCTCTGTGAGATGGGTTAGACATGACCTACTACGCACTGGCCCATACTGACTAACGCTAATGTTCCTGTTGGTCCAGATACTTCCCTTCATACCCCATGAGCAGCGTAGTCTGAACACCGAGGGCAATTCCTCATTACATAATACTTGGCGAGTCCCTTCCAAGCAAAGCTATCGAGATCATCCAGCGGTCGGCACTGATATATATGCCCTATTGGTTTTTTTTAAATTCTCCTTCACTTTAGTATCCGACGCATTGAGAGTAGTCTGGACAAGCAAGGCGTCATAGCTCTAAATAATTAATCGACTTACTTAACTATAGCAAGATTCGGTACGCTCGATCGAGCATAGAACATTGAATATTACTGTACTGTACACGAGGTTGCATAAGCTTTCAACTAATTTAAGTTCGATCTAACACTCTGAATCAGAATCAAAGGTTTCAAAGGTACATTTAAAGAATCAGAACCAGATTTAGTATCACAGCCATACGTCGCGAAATTGTTAACGTTACGGTAGCAGTACAGTGAAATACAGGATAAATAAATATAGAGGAAAAAAACTGAGATACAGGTGGCAGCGGGAAAAAAGCTGTTCCTGAATCGCTGAGCCTGAGCTTTCAGGCTTCTGTATCTCCTTCCGATGGTAACACTGTGTAGAGGGCACGTCCTGTTAGTGGGCAATGTTAATGATGGACGCCACTGTGACAAGAATCATCCCTTGTAACAATGATCAATGAGATAAAGAGAATCTGTACTTACCAACAAGTATCTTTTATTATTTCTACAAAAAGCACGTAGATTTACACACTCTCTTCCTGTGTGCACCCAACTGGAAACCCTGAAACTCCACGAACAGTCAATGAAGAGAAAAGGTATCACCCGGGAAAAAAATCTACGCTGGCAAAACATTCCATAGAAACATAGAAAACATAGAAAACCTACAGCACAATACAGGCCCTTCGGCCCACAAAGTTGTGCCGATCATGTCCCTACCTTAGAAATGACTAGGCTTCCCCATAGCCCTCTATTTTACTAAGTTCCATGTACCTATCCAAAAGTCTCTTAAAAAGACCCAATCGTATCCGCCTTCACACTGTTGCCGGCAGCCTGTTCCAGGCACTCACCACTCTCTGAGTAACATCGAACATCTCAGCTGTGCCGACTCCCCAGCACCTTCCACCTGTGTCCTCTTGTGGCAACCATTTCAGCCCTGGGAAAAAGCCTCTGACTATCTACACGATCAATGCCTCTCATCATCTTCCGATCCTCATTTTCCCGATCTCCACGTTGCCGTGTGGTCCTACCGTTCGGCAATGGTTGGTCTCTGACCGCTGGAGAGTTTTCACCCCTGCAAATCTGAAGCTCCGGAATCTTATATTGTTCCTCGTCAATTGAACCATTGGATCTCCAAACCATTGGCTCAAGGTCAACTGACCTACCTGGGTCACCTATTTACTGTTCATTGTACAGAGCTACAACCAACATATTGTACCTGGCTCTGCACACCCCAGCCTTGTGTATTCGTATGTTTACACCCTGACTGGTCCAAACCAGTTAAATGAGGCAATCCAGACAGCGTCTAACGAGATTACAGATTGCTTCTTCGATATGTCTGGCATTTTACATAACAAGTAGCTGCTCCTCTGAGCATGGTCTCAGGTTTATTGCTCTGATTAGATTGTCCCAGAGTCAAGAATCAGTTCAGAGTCCACGGCCTTCACATAACAAATGGCGACTTGTTTGGGAATGGTCTCAAGTTTAGCAGAACATTACCTGAAGCTCCCTGTGTCCACATTCAGTTCCTCTGATTCAATTATTCCAGTGTTCATAGTTCACAAAATGGGGGGGGGGGGGGTGAACAGAGAGAACTGGTTTGTCTGCTTTCCTGTCCTTGATCAGACTGTAGTTTCTTCTGGCCAATAGTGTTTTATGAGCCATGCAATCTGATACGACGGTATCTATCTCGGGTCTGCTGTCGTCTGTATGTATAGGGGTGGATGATGGGGGTTTGCAGAGATGCCGAGAGCTATAGGGGTCCAAGGGGTTTACAGAAATGCGTTGTGATGTAGGGGTTGGAACGGTTTTCTTATGTACCCCGTAATAGGTTAAAAGAACCAGCATAAATGGAACACACCTGGAGTCTGGTATTGCTACAAACAAAACTCAATTTATTTGTATCTACGTAATATAGTAATATAAAACCAGATAAATCAAACAGGTTAGCAGAGTTTATGCATCTATAAATGTGTAAATATAAAAACCCAAACTTCAATCTTAGGTGGTAAATAATATTCTTACGATGATATAGCAATGACGTCAGTTCAGTTCGTGTTATTAAGATGAGTAGAATAGAGCAGAGAAGGAGAGGTGATTTGTTTCCCAAGTAAGAAAATGCCGTCGATCTTTCCGTTGTCCTCCGAAGTCCTGTTAAAGTTACCGATTGTGACCACACAAATGGGTACCGTCTTCATGCGGTAAAGCTATCAAACCAGGCAAGGGTTAAACACTCCGACAGCATTCCACCTGTTTAAATTCTGCGATCAATATCAACTCTATTAAATTGTCAATATTCTCTTTCGCCCTTTTTGAGGTAGGTCAACGATCAAAATACACCCGTTTTTAATGGGCAAACTCCACATAGGTTTGATTCCAAGACTTCCTCAAATCTCTGAACTTATGTCTAAACGCCTCCGGAAGCAACTCGTAAACTTTAAGCACTGCACCTTTTACTGTGGCATAACCGTCTGACTGTTCAAGGGTCAGGGTAGAATACGCCTGCTGAGCCTTCCCCTTCAACACACTTTGTAACATGACAGTCCACTCATCCCTCGGCCATTTCCGACTCCGGGCCACCTTTTCAAAGTGTAGGAAATACCTGTCGACGTCGGCTTCATCAAATGGTGGTACTAACTTAATTTCTTGTCTGATATTAAACGGCACCACCAGCTCATTACCCGTACCTGGCGTTTGAACCTGTCGCTTCCATTTTTCTCTCTCTCGAACTCTCTATCTAATTTATGTCTCTCTAACTTCATTTGTTCCAGTCGCAACTGGAGTTCCTCTTTACCTAAAGGGAACACTTTTAACTCCTCCTCACTAAATTCTCCCGTAGAAATATAGTGCTCGGCTATTATCCTTCGGAGTTCTCAGTTTTTCATACCCTTCTTTACCTTAAGTTTCAATTCATTAACAGCTTTCCACAATTCTTCCTCTGTAGCTTTCACAACGCCACAGGGTCTGAATTTCCAGAAATTGCTCAACATCCATTTCTGCTGCTTTCCACACACAAGATAATCAAAGGAACGTGATCAATAAGAATGATAATCAGGCAATCAACAAGCCCCCAAATTTTCAGAATAGCTCCCAACAATTTGTTCATATCCTGGACGCAGGTCCCAATTTTGTTATGTACCCCGTAACTGGTTAAAAGGACCACCAGAAACCGAACACTCCTGGAGTCTGAGTCTTTTGCTACAAACTCTATTTTATTAGTATCTACGAAATATACTGAATATAAAATCATGTAAATCAAACAGGTTAGATGAGTATATGTGTATATATATATATATATATATATATACATATATACAGACAGAGAGGGAGAGAGAGAGAGAGAGAGAGAGAGAGAGAGAGAGAGAGAGAGAGAGAGAGAGAGGTGCTCTGTGTTCCAGCTGCCGATGCCGTCGATTCTTCCTACGTTGTTCTCCGAAGTCTCCGTTAAAATCACCGACTGTGACCACACAAAAGAGAGTTCCGTTTTCACGCAGTAAAGCTGTCTACCCAGGCAAGGGTTAAACTCTCCGATAGCTTTCCTCCGGTCACCCCCTTACCACACTGCGAGCAAAACCCACCCTTTCGTGGGCACTGAAAGCTAAACCAGTGTCTATTTCTTCTGTATTTCTGTCCGTGTCTTCCGTCTGAAAATTTAGTTGACCTTGTATCTATACCAAACATGCTGAACATCAGCTGTCCATTATATAGCTCCGCCCTTCCGTAACCATGGTGATCTCTCACTCTCTCAGAATCGGTGGACACCCACTTTCTTTCATTTTTAAAGGCACAGTCCATATTAAATAAACATTAGGATCCCGTCACAGTTTTTACAGATAGCGAGGGGTGTCAGCACACTTATCCACCAATGTGGAAATGTAGTTTACTTGTAGCACCAAACCGGAATTTTTTGTCTGTAACAAAATGAAACCCGTATCGTGTCAGAGTGTTTTGCTGATAATGTTCGTGCAACATTACGCTGAGTGAACCTGAGTACCTGACTGCAGACCCTATACTGTATTTCATCAGCCACTTCATTGTCTGTTGTTCAAACCGGTCTGAGTCCTTCTGCAGACACACACTTTGCTCTAAGCTGCCTATCCGGCACCTACCTTCGTAGCAACTACAAAGTCTTTCACCAAGCCACCAACTCTGTCATCCAAATCGTTCATTTTAACATGAACAGACGCAATCTCATTACCGACTCCAGAGGA
Source organism: Hemitrygon akajei (assembly GCF_048418815.1). Taxonomy (NCBI): domain Eukaryota; kingdom Metazoa; phylum Chordata; class Chondrichthyes; order Myliobatiformes; family Dasyatidae; genus Hemitrygon; species Hemitrygon akajei. Next base: position 259,436 of record NW_027331994.1, on the reverse strand, counting down.
ACTCCATTGGTTACCGGTAGCAAACAGAATAGTCTCGCATTGTTCTAACTCTTTGTCTCATGCCGGTAAACCAATCTTCGATCCGTGTCACTATCTTTCATGTAATACCAAGAGTTGTCGTCTTGTTTGGCAGCCTCATGTGCAGCAAGTCCTTAAAATCCATCTGAAAATCCAGGACAAAAACATCCACTGCCTCTCCTTTCTCTATTCTGCTTGTTATTTTGTCAAAGAATTCCAAGAGATTTCTCAGGCAATATACACCCTGAAGAAAACCATGCTGAATTTGGCCTACTTTAGCATGCGCCGTACCCCGAAAAATCATCCTTAATGGAATCCAACCACTGAGGACAGACTAACTGTTCTATAATTTCCTTTCTTCTGCCTCCCTTCCTTCTTAAAGAGCTGTGTGACATTTGTAACTTCCTAGTTCGGCAGAAACATTCCAAAATCGAGACACTCTTGAAAGATCATTACACATGCTTTAAGAGAAACAGGTGGGGGAGGAAGGTCTTCACTCACAGGCGGTGAGAATGTGGAATGTGCTGCCAGAGCAAGTGGCAGGGTCGATTTTCAACATTTCAGAGAAGTTTTAATGGGTATACGGGTGGGAGGGAATGGATGACTATGGTCCCGTTAGATGATGCTGGAACTAGGCAGATTAATGGCTTGACACAGACTAGAATGGCCGAATGGCATTCCCTGCGTTGTAATGTTCCATGACTCTAATACCTTCACAAACTCTTCAACTACCTTTTTCTGAACACTGCGGTGTACATCATCTGGTCCAGGATTCTTATCTACATCCAGGTGTTCCAGCTTCTCATTAGTAATGGCATTTATACTCTCTTCTGTCCACGATACTCTTGAATTATTGGCTTTTTTTTTTTGGAAAAGGAGATGATATGTCAGAGTAAGAAGTGTAGTGGGCAAGGGAGGAAGAATAACAAGGAGGTACTTCATCGGTGAAACTGGGAGATGGGAAGGGGTGTTAATTAAAAAACCTCCTCAGGATATGCTTTTCTTAACTAAACCAGAATTGAGCACTGCATGCCGGCATGTGTAAATCTAATACAAAATACACACCACGAAACTCAAATGAGAGCAGAATCTAGAAACATGAAGAAATGGTCACTATGGAAGATCAAGTGAACCACTCATGTCCGTCCAGAGAAGACATCCCAGCAACTTGAACATACGATTTCCTAGCAAACTGAAAAATGAGTGTGCTTCGCGATGGCTCTACCTCGTTGTACCAGCTTGAGCTGAGAAACAAGTAAAATATAGTAATAATTATTATAGGTTGACATACCCTGTATGGACAGTCGCTCGTTCCTTCCTCATTAAAGGTAGAAGAATTAATTAAATAAATAGTTGAACTATATTTTAAAGGAAAAGACATGAACTTTAGACAGGGTCAGTGCAGAGCAAAATTATGAACGTTGCAATAGAGTTGGCAATGTATGAACCAGATCAGCCAGATACGATACAACTGATAGATGGATATTAAACATAAGACCAAAAGACATGGGAGCAGAGTTAATTTATCGAGTTCACTCCGCCCTTTCATCATGGCTGATCCAATTTTCCTCTCAGACCCAATCTCCAGCTTTCTCCCTATATCCGTTTATGTCCTGACAAGTCAGGAATCTATCAACCTCTGTCTTAAATAAGCACAAAGTCTTGGCCTCTACATCTGCCTGTGGCAACGAATTCCACAGATTCACCACACTCTGGCTAATCTCGTCAACGTTGCAAATGGAAACTGTCTCCTCTGGTCCTAGATTCTCCCACCCATAGGACACAGCCCCTCCACATCCAGCCCATCGGGGACATACGATAGGATTGAATTGTATTACCCATCAAAATGTCTTTATATGACAAGGTATTCAATCCTGGAATCATTTACATAAACCTCTGTTAATCTCACTCAAGTGTTAGCCCATCCTTTCTAAGAAAAGGGGCCTAAAACAGCTTATAATCTCTAAGTGAGCTGTTGTGACTTTTTCACCACATAGCCAGTATGTACAGGCCACGTAAGGTCCTCGGTGATCTGGATGCCGAGGAACTTAAAGCTGTTTACCCTCTCAACCCCAGATCCATTGATGTCAATAGGGGTTAGCCCGTCTCCATTCCTCCTGTAATCAACAACAAGCCCCCTTTTGTATTTGCGACAGTGAGGGAGAGGTTGTTTACTTGACGGCACTGTGTCAGAGAGGTAACTTCTTCCCTGTAGGCCACTTCGTTATTTTTTGAGATTAGTCCAATCAACATAGCATCGTTGGCAGATTTAATTAACAGATTGGAGCTGTGGGTGTCGATACAGTAATGGGTATACAGGGAGTAAGGGAGGGGACTCAGTGCATGGCCCTGAGGGGCTCCTGTGTTGAAAGTCAGAGGCGCGGAGATGAGGGAGCCCACTCTTCCAACCTCCTGGCGATCTGAGAGGCAGGGTCAAGGACGAGATCTCTGAGCTTCCTGTCCAGCCTGGGGGGAATTATGGTATTGAATATTGAACTGTAGTCCAGGAATAGCATCCCCACATAAGCATCCTTCTCCGGATGTGTAAGGACGGTATGTAGAGCAGTGTCTATTGCGCCGTCTGTCGATCGGTTGTGTCGGTAGACAAATCATAAGGGGCCCAGCACCCTCCTTTCGTAAAAGGCACAAGCTCGCGTCAGTCACCAAGTAATCTCAATGCCCCGCTCTGTCCCCACAACCTCGTGTTTCCCCATACCCATCCCATTGCCACACTCTCTGCCTACTGCCCCTTGTCAGGGTTCAAGTTAATCACTCCACCCGCTCTCGTCCTACAGCTCTGTGTCATTTCCCGAGGTAATTAACTGTGTAAGTGGAATTAGAAGATATTAGGCTGGAACATCAAAGCATAAATCTGGAACGGATATGTCTTGGGAAATACACAACGGAAATGTGAATATATTTTAGGCTACACTTACACGGGGGTCTGGACAGGTTTGCCCCATTCAGACAGGGGAAGGACTGAAGGGTGAAGGAACCATGGTTGACAAGAGATGTGAAACATCTGCTCAAGAGGAAGAAAGAAGCTTCAGGAAGCTGACCTCAGGATTAGAAAGCAAGGATCAGACATGACTGTAGATTTACAAAGTAGCCGGGGACAAACTGGAGAATGGAATTAGGATCACTAGAAACGTCTATGGAAGGTCTGCACTGGCTTTCAGGAAAACCCCAAGCCATTCTAGGTGTATGTGAAGAAAATGATTACTGGAATGAGTGTAGGACCGGTCGGAGATAGAAGATGAAACAAGGTCGGGTTCACCAGTCAGAGGGATACTTGTGAGGAGGGCGTTAAACAGGCCGATGTGCGACAACATACCGAAGTTAAGAGAGAGGATACACTGGAACTTTTGGAAAAAAAAAAACCCAGCAGGTTAAATACGTCTTCTTGTGTGGTCGGGAGAAAGCCTGAGTGACTGCGGGAAGCGGTGAGTCCCACTTCAGTGATGGGAAAATTATCAGAGAACTTTCTTAGAAACAGGATTTACGAGAATTTGGAGAAACATTACCTAATTTGGGAGAGTCAACATAGCTCTGTGAGGCGCAGATCATGTCTCACGACCCTGGTTCAATTCTGTGAGGATGTGACGGTTATACTACTGTTAAGCATGTTAGGACCTTTCAGAAGGCTTGGTATCCTGGGAAAGTTGGCTTGTGGATTCAGGACTGACGCCCCAGAAGGCAGAGGGTAGTTGTGGATGGAGAGTTTTCTCCCCGGATGCTGGTGCCAGTGGTGTCCTGCAGAGATCTGTTCTGAGACCCCAAGATATTTGTGCTTTAAAATGATGTGAATAAATAAGTGGAAGGGTGGTTTATTGTATTTGTAATGATGTGGAGGTTGGTGGAATTATGGATAGTATAGAAGGTAGTCAGAGTTTACAAGAGGACAGTGACAGGACGCAGAGCGGCGCTGAGAAGTTACAGATGGAGTTCAACCCGGAACGTTACGAAGTGATTCACTTTGGAAGGATGAATTTGAAGGCTGTGGTGATACTTTCTCGTGTCAACCGAGGGCCGCACATTAGTACGAGTTCCACAATGGAAACAGAGTGATGAGACTTTCTCCAATAAGCCGAGGGCCGCTCATCGCTACGAGAACCACAATCGGCACGGAGCGGTGCACTGCAGGAGCAGAAGGAAGTGTGATTGGCAGGTGAGCTTGAACACATCCGCTGTGACTCTCGCAAGGCAATATACCTGACAGTAAATCAGGAGGAAAGAAAATACAACTTCATGGCAAATGATACAACAGCCTGAAAACCTGCTGATTGATCATAGATTTTGCTTACTATATTTGTTCAAACAGAGAATGGATGGAGAAATAGCGGTAAAATTGTGGCAGGTCTGAGAATGTCTTTAAAGTTAAACAGACTGCATCGCACGTCACGGGTATGGGGCAGACAAGTCCTTCACTGGCAGAGGTCAAGTTCCTGCCAAACGGCCCATGTGTGCTCTGGAAAACATTGTTCTTCAAACTGTCCACGGCCCTCGCTAATCTCCCGAGGACACTCTCCCTTTTTGAGGACAGGTCTCTGGAATATCGCTGTGTATCTTTTACAGTGTTTGGAGGAATATGTGCAGTGTATTATATTGTAACACATGTCAGTTGCCACTGTCATTTCCATCACTCAACCCGCCCGGAATGACTGGAACGAACGAAAGAAAAGAGGATGAATGTTCGCCTTTAATAAAGAAGAGTTCTCCGTTTCACCCGCCAGAACAAACTCCTTCCCTCAATTTCAGAAGCGAATGTGCTCCGTCAAATGTTCCAAATAAATCGACTTCAAGCTGAATGCCTGATTTAAAAGCAACAATGACAAAATATATCTTCATTTAAATAGCTGAAGCCAGGTATCATGGAAAATAACATGGAAAAAAGTACATCATATTTTGTTTTAAAGTAATTACATTGCAAAATCCCTTGAGGAGTCAAATTCATGACAAGGGGATTGAGAGAGTAAATCTAGTTTAACGTAAATGTTTGTGTAGTTGGTTGTCACTAATGTCCCTGACGTGATCGCCACGCTAATTACCTCAGTGGAATTGTTCTCACCCCAATAAAAGTTTGCTAAACCGATCACCAGTCCATCTGAGCAGCTGAAACGTTCCGTACAACTGAACGCTGCTTCTGAACGAATATGGGATATCCGGCGATTTACTACATCGCGGCCATTTTCTATCCCACACTTGTAGCGGTTGGTGTCGCCGGTAAATGCCGGAGCTGGTCACGTTATGTATGGTGCCGTCGTTACTCTGCTGCGGTATTCGCACTGTTACTGAGCACAGATGCTACCGTCGGCTGAAACGTGTTTCCGGAATGGAGGTTGCAGGCATCTAATGGTTTTATTTTCATTTTCGTACTTTGTTCGAAGTGATTATTCTTTTGTCAATTACGCATATGCCGATATTGACATTGTTTCATAATTTCACCTCGCTAGGCTTTCTGAAGTGATGCTGGTCTCTGCTTTTCTAGGTCCGAGTTTCTATCAGTGCAGACACTTCGAGCTTAAAACAACATAGCAGCTTATTTAAATGACTGTCCAGTCTATTTCCGACACGCGGGTCTGTAAATGATAAATTGTGTTTTGTATCTTTTGATTCCACTTTGTCACGGCTGCAAACAATCCCTTCAGCTCTTTCACCTCTAGTAATGGAAATGGTGTTGTTTACTGGGACGATCGTCCGTTCACCGGTCCGTGAGTCGCGGAACTCAGATTCTTTGCTCTAACCTGCCCAGCCGGAGTGCAGCGACGGAGACTCCCGCTTTCCACTTCCAAGACCCAACCCTGCATACCATCGGTAGAATGGGGGCATGCAGGGAGATGACCATATCTCTAATCTCTTTTCAAATTTCTTGCAGTTAATTTAACGGCGATTGTGATCCTCTCTCGGGGAAAATGCGGACTCTCCAAATGCATCACCCGTTACCTGGTTGGAATGGCAACAGCGGATCTGATAGTGGTTATCGTTGCTGCTTTAATGGATCAGACCAACAATATCTACATTTATTCCAGAACCCTGCTCATCACTCCTGTGTGCGCACTGACATTTGTATTTCGGGCTGTAATGACGGACTGTTCTGTTTGGTTTACGGTCAGTTTTACCTTCGATCGCTTCATCGCAATATGTTCCGAAAAGTTGCGGGAGCGATACTGCACCGAGAGAACAGCAACGGTGGTTATGGCGACCGTGGTTATAGTGAGCTGCGGCAGATGTGTCCCGTTTTACTTTGTCATTGAACCTTACGTCATCATTGACAACACGCCGTGGCGGTGCACCCTCACATATGAATACGCTACTTCACCCGTGTGGAAAGGATACGAATTACTGGACCGTATTTTAACACCATTGATACCAATCGGCTTAATCCTGGTCTTTAACGGGTTAACCGTAAGACATATCGTTGTGGCAAATAGAGTCCGCAGAAAGCTTCGGCACAGCAGCGACAATCAGAAAGATGCCGAGGTGGAAAAACGCAGAAAATCGATGATTTTGCTGTTTTCTATATCAGCTAATTTCATATTATTGTGGATTCCCCATGTAGCCCGTTCTCTAAAATGGCAAGCGCAAAACTATTTTTACGAGGACAGATATTTGAGTTCCCCGGTATATATCCTCCAACAATTTGGGTTAATGTTGCAAATGCTCAGCATGTGCACCAATACTTGTATCTATACACTGACACAGAGGAAATTCAGAGAGGAGCTGAGGAATGGAATGAAGTATGTGTTTACATTAAATGGCCATCTGTGCAGATAACGTCCGCCTACAATGGCAATTCAGCGGAGTTTTCAAATAAAGCCGTTTTAAAATGAACAGGCTTGGCAAGTATGTCATAAATTCAACCATTCATATGCCTGGTCATCCGGGAATTGGAGAATTGGCGGAAGATTGCTGACGTGATACAGTTCAGGTAGGTAGCAATACAAACGCTCAATGCTGCTGGCGTGAGTGTTAGATTGGTTGAATTATGTTACAATCTATCACAGACACTCGCCTGTCTGTGAAAGGTACATAAGATTCGCTTATCTACATAGACTAATTTTACGTACTTAAATAAACGCTGGTTGCGCGAACATCTGAACATGATATGTGTCTGACAGGAAATTATAAATTGACAACGTCAATGGCCACTGAAATGTGTTAACAGGGCAGAGATGTCTTCAGGACTTTCCGGGTTATAGGTGTTTCAAAATGGACAGGGTCGTGTAACAGAGTGTAAAGTGAGTGCGATGGGAAACCAGGGATAGTATCGCAGCTGCAGAAAGGGAGGACAACGTGGAGCGTTCGTTTGTTGATAAACTGTGAGACGAAAACACAAACATGAAGGACGCGATCTCTCCTTTTGGAGTATTCTATACAGCCGCCCACAAGTTGAACAAAAATAAAAACGGCGACTGAAACAGGGAGGTACCGATCGGGAAGCGGAACTTGGACATGTGTCATGTTATTGGCAAGGGCAACTGAAAGTTCCCTAATATTCTTTGGCACATCCCCAGGGTAAAAGGTTTGGTTATGACAGAAATCCTCAGTTGTGTGTTGGAAGGATTCATGTCACTATATGAAGACAGGCGGACTTCCATACGGTATCTAATATTAGATAACGAAACGGATCAGGTGACAGATCTCTCCGCGGGTCAGCATTTCAGAACGACAGGGAGAACTCCCCGACATCCACCCTGCACGGGGATAGGACCAGACAGCATGGAATTATTTAATTGCGATATATCGGGCTACCTGGCAGGAACTTGGGAACGTAAATAGGAAAATGATGTACTCAGGGAAATGCACAACACATATGTGGAGATTGTTCAGGAAACACTTACATGAGGTTCAGTAACAGCTTGTCTCATTGAGGCAGGGAAAGGACGATAGCGGAAAGTAACCCTTGCTGACAAGAAATTGGAACAGCTTGTCAAGAGGAAGAAAGAAAGATACTTAAGGTTCAGGACGAAAGGATCAGATTGGCTTAGGGCGAGTAACAATGTAGATAGAAAATGAATTTAACAATGGACTTCAAAGTTAGAAGGGGAGTAGAGATGCACTAAGATAAGTGAAGAACAGAAAGATGACCAGAAAGAGTGTGGGCAGATCAGATGTAAAAGAGGAAAACATGTGCCTGGAGTCCAAGGAGGCGCTGAAGCTCCTCACTGAATACATAGGTCAATGTGAACACAGCGTCAAAATGCAGAAATGCCAGAACCTGCCGACGCTGAGAAAGAGGATGCGCTGGAAACTTGGAAAGCATTATGATAGATGATTCCCCGGTGCCGAAAGGGATATAGTGCAGGTAATTTTGGAAGGCGAGCAAAGATATTGCTGCACTTTTGGACAGGATATTTGTGTCTTAGCTGGCCACGGAGGTAGAACTAGATGATTGGAGAGTGGAAAATGTTATTCATTTGTTGACGAAAGATAATAGGGATATTTCTTTTAATTATAAGCAGGTAGTCTTACAGCAGTAGTGGGTAAACTACTGGAGAGGATAATCGAAGAAGGAATTTATGTGTATTTGGAGAAACGTAGTCTGGTTAAGGAGAAACAACATGGCATGTTTTCCTTTATTAGCCAGATTGAGTTATTTGAAAAAGTGAAAATAAATCAAATAGAGGAATTAGAACAGTCGATGTGGGTGCATTAATTATGCTCAGGCTTTTCATCAGCTCCCTGTAGTGGACTCATTCAGAAAGTCAGAAGGCATGGGATCGAGGGAAACCTGACTGCGTTGATTCAGAATTGGCTTCCTAAACGAAAGCAGATGATATGGTAGACAGAGTTAATTCTGGCTGGAAGACAAAGGGCAGCTGTGTTCCGCACGGAGAGTCGAAACTTCGGTACACTTTACAACTCTATTGCGAGTCCGCAGTTACAGTGCTCCAAGAAACAGGGCTGAGGAAATAATCGATTTAATCTGATCACACAGCAGCACCTGGATTATTAATGGAATTAGGGCTGACGATGTGAACAAATCGCTGAGCGATTGACTGCACCAGCGCGTTTTCTAAACTGACCTGCCATTTACATATTACAGGGCAAATGCTACAATGACTTTACAACCTGATTTCCAGTGAAGCCCTAGAACTTAAAACCAGCATTTCAAAGTGTTCAGCAGCAGCTTCTGGTGCTTATTAAAAGAACCAGCCTTCCAAAATGTCAATTCCATATTCCCAATTCAGGTACACACCAATTCATCTGAATGCCAATTTACCTCTGAATCGTGGTTTTATCGTATCGGGTGTAGATACGCTCATATTTCGATCCATTTAACCCTGAATCCACATGGCCGGTGTGGAATCCGTGTCTCCCCCTGAAATCAATAATAAATGAAACATACAAATCTACGCAAACTGAAAACGCAGCGAAGGAAAAGCAAATATCTGGGCTCACACTTGTCTTCCTTGAAAACCATCGCAGGCAATTGGGGAATACAAAATAAAAAAATTCCAAAGTTTCCATCTTCTCATGCTATAACAATTCAAGAACACTATTAACGACTTTATAGATTGGTCGGAGCTGCGACACACTGAAGTTCTAACCCAGACATACAGTCAGACACCGATAGGGATCCACTGCACAGAAACAGGGTCTTCAACCCGTCAGTCCACTGAGGAATTACTTAAACTGCCTACTACCATCGTCTGAACCCGGACCGTGGCCATCCATATCCCAGTACTTATCCAATCATTTCGTAAACATTGGCATCGGAATCTCAATCACTGTTTGCGTTGGCGACACTGTCTGCACTCTGACCACCCTCTGGGTGAATAAGTCTCCCCTCATGTTTCCATTAAACTTTTCACGTTTCACCATTCGCCCATGATTTCTAGTTGTATTCTCACCGAACATCAGTGGAGAAAGCACGCTGGCATTTACACTCTCCATCCGCCTCATAGTGTTGTACACCTCTGTGAAATCTCCCCTCGGTCCCTACCCGCTCGGGAATAAAGTGCTGACATATGTAACCTTTCTTTTTAATTAAAAACATTCAGTCCCGGCAATAGCCGCATAATGTTTTCTGCATTCTTTCAGCCCTTCTAGTCCATGCCGACCCGTTTTTGTTGTTACTGCCTGGTTCCAGCTACCTGCACCAGAGCTTCCATACACCTCCCATCCACGTCCCCACCCAAATTTCTCTTGAGTGTCTCAATCAAATCCACTTCCTCCACTTCCACTGGCAGCTCATTCCACACTCTCACCAACCTCTGAGTGAAGAATTCCCCTTCAGATTCCCCGAAAATAATTCACTTTCACCCTGAACGTATGTCCAATGTCAGGGTGAGAGGGAGGACGGGGCAGAGAGGGAAGAACGTAATGGGGAGGGGTGGTCGAGCGCGGAGAGTGAAACAGAGCGGACAGGTTATACTTAATATCTTTCAGAAAAAAATAATTGTTTGAACTTGCGGCAAATCTACTCTCCATACTCTGTACATTCTCAACCAAATTATTGATCTAGATGACAAGTAGCAATGGTTGATATTCAAAGTAAATGTTATTATCAGAGAACATATATGTCACCACATGCAACCCTGAGATAGTTTTTCCTACAGGAACACTTAGCAAATCTATAGAATAGTAACAGGATCAATGAAAGATCAAGTGGAGCATATAATTCAACAAACTGTGCAAATGTAAATATAATTAAATATCAATGAATAATGAGAGCAATGTGGTGTAACCCTGGGGAACCTCACTAGGCCCGGGCCTCGAGTCCAATAAACAGCCTCCCACCATCACTCTCTGCTTCCTACCATCAAGACAACTGTGCATCCAGTGAGCCAGCTCTCCCTGGATCCCGTGTGATCTGACTTTCCACAGCAACTTACCATGCTGAACCGTATCAAAGGCCTCACTGATGCCCATATCGGCCCCAATCCTGGGACAGAGGTGTCACAGATCAGAGGGCATGGATTACAACAGAGGATGAAGAGGATTAGAGGGATCTGAGGAAGAGATTTCTCACTCAGAGGGTAGCTGAAATCTGGAACTCACTGCCCGAGGTGGTGGTGGAGGCAGGTCCCTTCACAACATTTACGAAGAGGATGAGCATTCAAACTGCCGAGATACAGTCGGCTATGAACCAAGTGCTGATAAATGGGACCAGTGTAGACAGTGAGTAGATGGTCAGAACAGGTATGGCCGGCCAAAGGCCTGTTTCCGTGCTGTGCGATCCACCACTCTGGACATGCTAAATTAACGATAGGGACACCGCAAGGCATTGATTTTAAATTTCCGCATCCCTCTCCAACCTGAAATAAACCAGACTTCACCCCTTTGTCACCACTGTGAGTATCAGTTTCTGTCAAGGTTATATACAAGTTGATCACTTTTGCTGAACAACTGGCAATTGATGAAGTTTCTTCCATTAATGTTGCTGCCTTACAGCAAAACTAAATCTCTCACTTAGTCAGAATCAGTCATTAAATCAGACCCCAAACACTGTGTTTTCACGCCTGCACGTTATAACTGGAACCATCTCACTGAGGGTCTGATGGAGACATGGGATCACATCTCCCCTGCTTCTGACATTTCAAATACACTCAGAATGGTTTTCTGATTCAGTCTGAAGGTTATGGTACATTCAGCTCATCGTCAGACCTGACAAACCGTGTCCTCCCACAGCTGGTTCCACCTGTTGTTGTGTCCTCTTTCCTCCACCTCCAGGGAAGCTGCATCTCCACACAGACTCCTCACTTGAGACGACTGTCTGTACCGGTGACACAGGAAATCACATCACTGTCACTCTCCTGATACCGTGTCTGACCTGCTCACCTCCGGGTATCCTCCATCAACAAACCTCTTCCTCAGTCACCACCTGTGCGATTATAAAAACACTATTAAAACGATCTATCAGACAGCTCCTGTACCCCTCCACCTCTGACCATGCTGCGCTGGTTATAACTCTTTCTCCCTTTGCAAACTCCAGATGTCCCACTAGATCCGAACCATCTGTACAAACCCGTGTCCTCCTCTGATGCAAAGGTCACTGACCTCCCCCCCCCCCCTTCCCAATCTGCAGTCGCAGCCCATGATGGTGACAGCGGCTCGCAGACTCTACGGCTTTGTAACAAACACAATGTTAACAGCAAGATTGCACAGTAATTAATATGAACAGAGAATTGCTGCTTCCTGAAAGGACACGCCAACTGGCTCATCCAATTGCTCAGATTCTCCCTAATTAACAACTTATTTTGTCCCGGGACCTCTCTTCCCCGGGTTACGGAACGTCCGATCACCACTCTGCTCCCACATCCCTCATCCGACCACTCACCCCACACCTATACATCCACCTATCAGCTCTATCCACACACACAGACAGATCCCCTTCGTTCCAAGCATCCTTCCGGCTCGGGGAACCACAACTTACCGATCCCACAGGGTTCGGGCGCAAAGCTAAAACCGGGGCTGCGGGACCGGAGAGCCCGGAGCTTCCAGCCGTCCGGCAGAGCTCGATCCCAGGCCTTTCCCTCTGCAGTCGGCCCCGATTTACACAACCCCGGGAGCAGCCCCTTACTCACCGCTGCCCGAATAGGAAAACGCCGCGCCTGCGTTTATCAGGAGGTACTCCGAAGCAACACCGGTGGACAGAGGTCTGCACAGCGCCACCAGTGGCCGGAGGCGGAAGGGGCACCGGAGAGGTAAATCACAAATAATACGTACACAACGCTGGAAGAACTCAGCATCCGTGAGAAAAGAGTAGCCAACGTTTCGGGACGAGACCCTTCATCAGGAATGGGGGGGAAGAGAGGGCCGAAGCCCAGTAATAGAGATAGGGGAGGGGGAAGGGCTAGAGACGCCAGGTGGAGAACCAATCAGAGGAAAGATAAAGGGGGGTGGGGATAAGCACCAGTGTAGAGGCGGCCGCACGGGAGCAGCAGACACAACAGGCGACCCCGGAAGATTCACAGGTGAAGTGTCGCCTCACCTGGAAGGATGTTTGGACAATGGAGAGAGTTCGACCGTCCGGCCCTTTCACTGTGACACCCCGAACTCCACATCAAATCCGTCCAAACAAATCTGGGTGAACTTTAATGACCAATAAATATAATTCCTCTCAGCGATCAGCTGTCTGAGTGATTCCCTGATTCTGAGAGGAAGGGGTATCTATGGTCCACACTGTCAGGGTGTTGAGTTTACCAGGAGACAAAGACTGCAGGGACGAGAGGTTTTCTGTTGACTAATAACTGTGTGTGGACCCCGCTGGCAATTCTGGTGTTGTGACCCGAATCGAGACAAACACCACGCTGTCCACTCCGCCAACAACACGGCACAGCCGGACACATAACAGCGGACTTTACATCCCACAACACTGGATTCAGTGATGAAACCCGTGATTAATGTTGTTGTCCCACTGAAAAGTCCATTAAGGTGCTTTTAAATGCCAGCGCTCTCCCACAGGTGACGTCACACAGCTCCTCCCCCCACGCGCCTGACGTCACACATGGGCTCCCCACACCGGGATCTGCACTCCCGTGCGCCCTGTCTTACGTCACCCACGCGCTGCTGTGCTCGAGCTTTATCGGTTAAACGGCTGGGCTAATAATCACGTGACCAGCCCCTCCCGCACCGCTGTCAACAGAGGATTCAGGAGCTGCGCTATTCCCATTGGTGCGAAGCGATGTCAATCACAGGTTACAACCATTCGCGGAGGCGGACAAGCCGAGTGGGCGTTACCCCGCTGAGTTCGTCTCCCGCTCAAGCGCCGACCGCCTCCTCAGAGCGGAGAAAACCTCAAAGTAAATGTCCGCTTTCTGATTTATTTCCATTTCCCTCCGAGGGAAGTTGGGGGCTTTTGTGAAGCGTCTCCTGCGGCCGGAGTCTGATGTATCGCTGAGAGGTAGGACGAGACCGCTCGGCCCGTCTGTTTGATGCCGGTTCCCCGGGGAGGGATTTTATTGAAAGGGTAAAGATGGTGAGAGAGGGTGCGGACAGGATGTTTGTCCCGGTGGGGACAGGAGGGGCTCATCTGTGGAAATCCCGACAGAAGACAGGGGGGGATTTTATTGAAAGGGTGAAGATGGTGTGAGAGGGGGCGGACAGGATGTTCTGGGTAACCACGCCAGAGGAATCATCTCCATACTATCTCGTCCTGTCAACATTCGGTATCTTTCAATGAGATCCCCACACACTCCTCTGAATTCCGGCGAGTACAAGCCCAGACCCGGCAAACGCTCATCTTATGTTAACCCCTTCATTCCCGGAATCATCCTCGTGAAACTCCTCTGGACTCTCTCCAGTGACAACTCATCCTTTCTGCGATATGGAGTCCAAAACTGTAGACAATTCTCCAAATGCAGCCTGACTAGTGTCTTAGAAAGGCTCAGCATTATCTCCTTGCAGATATATTCGATTCCCCTTGAAATAAACACTAACATTGCACTTGCCTTATTTACCATTGAAACGACCTGTAAATGAAACTTCTGGGTGTCATAAGGGGGGTGCAGGTAGTGGAGCCAAATGCAACACACAGACACGGAGGTGCTAGGAACAGGGCTCGGTTTGTCAGGAAAGCAACGGCAGAAACGACGCTGGACATTGACACACAGGCCCTGGACGAGACTAGGATTCAGGGCCGGGGCCAGGAGTCAGACAAGGAAAGCGGGACCAGGATAAGGAACTTGGTACTCAGTACCTGGACAAGGACTCCGAGCCAGAGACTGGACTTGGCCCGATTGGTACCAACGTCACCCTGTGACCCACCGTCTCCCGAAGGAGAGAAGCTGCTTTTCACCCTGATGTCCCTCACCAGGTCATCCAGGAAGGATTTCAGCTGCCGTCTGTCATTCCCCGACACAACATTCCCCTTCCCCTTTCCCTTCCATCCGAGGATAACTCGTAGGGACTTCACTAGCCTCGGCATGCTAGGCCAGCGAAGCGAGGCTAGTTTAGGCCGATGCTTTGCACCCACAGAGGAGTGAATAAACTCTCTGATCTCCTCCACAGGTATCAATGGGGATTTCTCAGGAGGGGTGAGAAAAGAGTCTCCCTCCAATCCCTCACTGCAGACAGATTCCCCATCTTCCTCCTCATGTGGTGTATAAGGTGGCTGCCCCTGTAACCCACACTGCACAGCGGGTACCTCCCTCATACCTTCCCGCTCCACCGTCGCATCAGTCTTATCCACAGTTACGACGATGGAAGGAAAATCCCCAGTGACTCCCTGCAGGCCATTAGTTGTTGGGGGTCGGCATGCAGGTTATATCACCCTCCCCAGGAGACAAGTATGAAGGGGACCCCAGCAGCTCTGGTCCAAGGAATTCACCGGCAGCCTGACGCTGGCAGTGAGAGAGCTTGGTCTCCTCTCCGCTCATACTGTTTAATACACTTGCCTCCAGGGAGGCGCTTACTGCTAAGTCCTGGGTGGAGGGCTCCAGGTCTGTTTTAGTTGTGCAAACAGGCCTAGCACTAGCTTCCTGCACAACCGCACCACCTACCACAGAACTGGTGGCTACATCTGGGGGTTCAGGGTTAGAAGCACCTTCCACCCGGATTCCCACCCCTTTCTGGGACTCCTCCGCATCTACATCCCTGCCCTCTTGGGGTAACATTCCCTTCAAGCGGGAGGAGCACACAGGTACGGGATTGACCGATGGATCGTTACTCCCAGGTTCCATGGGTATAAAACACAATGGCATACACAGCACACAGACACTTATGAAAGCAATGACAATATCCACAGATGGACTGGGCACAAATAAGCACAATTAAGTTTTTTCCTACTTGGTCTCTCTCTACCTCATCGAAGTGTCCCGTGTCCTTCTCTCCACTCTTTCCATTCCTTTCTCTTCCGTCACTGAATGCGTTAAACAATATATTTTACGGTTGAGTCCACATATTGATTAAGCGATGAAAAAACAGAAGTGCAAACCTTGTTGCGAAATCAAACGATATTCATAGCGGAATGAGAGAAAATAAAAAAGTGAGTTGGGAGAACAGAGAGTGATAGCCCACTCTGTTGAAGAGAAAATGATTCAGAATGCAATACGTTTCAAACAGAAAATGAAGAGACGATTGATATGGAATTCACATGAATTACGGATAGGTGATAGAGAACGACAGCAGAGCAGAGAAAATCAACAAACGGGAGACATTCAGTGCAATATCATAAGAACATCAGACAAAGGAGCAGAAGTCGTCCATTCGGCCCATCAAGTCTTTTCCACCATTTCATCATGAGCTGATCCAATCTCCCCTTTAGTCCCATTCCCCCGCCTTCTCACCATAATTTTTGATGCCCTGACTACTCAGATACTCAGCACTACCGGCCCATCCACCTATCTTTGTATCATGGGCAAACTTAGCCACAATGCCATCTATTCCATAATCCAAATCGTTGATACACAACGTAGAAAGAAGCGGCCTCAACATGGACCCCTGTGGAACACCACAGGTAACCGGCACCCAACCAGAATGGGATCCTTTTATTCCCACTCTCTGTTTCCTGCCAATCAGCCAACGCTCTATCCACGTATGTAACTTCCCCGCAATTCCATGAGCGGGGAAATCTTGTTTAGCAGCCTCATGTGCGGCACCTTGTCAAAGGCCTTTTGAAAATCCAAATACACAACATCCACTGCATCTCCCTTGTCTCGCCTATTTTTAATTTCCTCAAAAAAAAATGCACTAGGTTTGTCAGGCAGGAATTTCCTTTAAGGAAACCATGCTGAGTTCTGCCTATCTTGTCATATGCCTCCAGGTACTCCGGAACCTCATCCTCGACAACCGATTCCGACAACTTCCCAACCACTGATGTCAAGCTAACAGGTCTATAATTTCCTTTTTGCTTTCTTGCCCCCTTCTTAAATAGCGGACTGTCATTTCCAATCTTCCAGTCCTCCGGAACCAGGCCAGAATCTATCGACTTTTGAAAGATTCAATACACTTGACAATGAAAATTATTTTACAGATGCACAAAATTGATAGCTTTGTTGACAGTGAGGTAGAAATTCGTACTTACTTGTTTGGACAATGTGAACTGCACTTTCATGGCAACCATTGTCTATTCCGTGTTTTTCCCCGACGTGCTGCCTTGATGCGCACATGCATTAAACTGTCTGAAATGAATGACACACATGAACAGTCTTTCACATGTCCAGCTACTCTGTGCGGTAATAAGCCAATGGGCCGTCGGTTATGGTATGGAATTGATCAGCTTCTCAGATAGTCCTCGACGGGCACACAGGGGTCAATATTGAGGTACCCACTGAGTCAGTTCCACGGATGAGTAGGGCTGGAATATTCACAAAGAGTGAGAGGATCTGGAGAGTGCTGATGCAGGGACGGACAAGGAAATGTACGGCCAGAATTCACTGAAGGCAGGGATGCGGGTTGATATTAGCGACATACCTGTGTTCAGTAGTGGATAATACAATGGACGCAGTAGGAGTGGAAGTGGAAGCTTTAGCGTAAGTTCGCGTGAGGTGTTGGCTTTCTTTGTTCATTTTCATGTAATTAATTGACGCAGAGATTTAGATGCAGACCTGCCTAGTTGCATACCGAGGCTACAGCAATTTCAGTGTCCACAATGATGTCTCCATCACACCAGAGAGAGAAAAAAATACAACAACAAGCGAGTTTGGGTGCTCGGAGTGCCGAATATTTGCTTACGGTCCACGTGTTTAATCCTGAGCTTCTTGCTTCACCTCAGTTTAATTCTTATTCCACTGACATTCGGACTATTTCTCCGCCTGCGGCCTTCTCCGCTGACATCGTGAGGCCAAAAACTAGACTGAACTACGTAAAAAAAGAACCAACTACAACAATATGGTGAAAGCTATACTGGACTACAGACCTACACAGGACTGCGTAAAGTGCACAAAAACTGCAGGCATTACAATAAATAATAAACAGGACAATAGTGCAAGGTGTCAGTCCAGGCTTCGGGTATTGAGGAGTCTGATAGCTTGGGGGAAGAAACTGTTACATAGTCTGGCCGTGAAAGCCCGAATGCTTCAGAGCCTTTTCCCAGACGGCAGGAGGGAGAAGAGATTGTATGAAGGGGTGCGTGGAGTCCTTCATAATGCTGTTTCCTTTGCGGATGCAGCGTGTAGTGTAAATGTCCGTGATGGCGGGAAGAGAGACCCCGATGATCTTCTCAGCTAACCTCACTATCCGCTGGAGGGTCTTGCGATCCGAGATGGTGCAATTTCTGAACCAGTCAGTGATGCAGCTGCTCAGGATGCTCTCAATACAACCCCTGTAGAACCTGATGAGGATGTGGGATGGGAGATGGACTTTCCTCAGCTTCGCAGAAAGTAGAGACGCTGCTGGGCTTTCTTTGCTATGAAGCTGGTGTTGAGGGACCAGGTGAGATTCTCCGCCAGGTGAACATCAACAAATTTGGTGCTCTTAACGATCTCTACGGAGGAGCCGTCGAGGAGTGGTCGCTCCGTGCCCTCCTGAAGTCAACAACCATCTCTTTTGTTTTGTTCACATTCAGAGACAGGTTGTTGGCTCTGCACCAGTCCGTTAGCTGCTGCACCTCCTCTCTGTAAGCTGACTCGTCGTTCTTGCTGATGAGACCCACCACGGTCGTGTCATCGGCGAACTTGATGATATGATTCGAGCTGTGTGTTGCAGCACAGTCGTGGGTCAGCAGAATGAACAGCAGTGGACTGAGCACGCAACCCTGGGGGGCCTCTGTGCTCAGTGTGATCGTGTTGGAGATGCTGCTCCCGATCTGGACTGATTGAGGTCTCCCAGTCAGGAAGTCTAGGATCCAGTTGCAGAGGGGGGTGTTCAGACCCAGTAGGCTCAGCTTTCCAATCAGTTTCTGAGGGATCATTGTGTTGAATGCTGAACTGAAGTCTATGAACAGCATCCGAACGTATATCTTTTTTGTCCAGGTGGGTTAGGGCCAGGTGGAGTGTGGTGGCAATGGCGTCGTCTGTTAAGCAGTTGAGACGGCACGCAAACTGCAGGGGGTTCAGTGTGGGGGGCAGCAGGGTCTTGGTATGCCTCATGACGAGACTCTTGAAACACTCCATGATTTTGGATGTAAGTGCAGGACACTGAAGACTTCTTCGGCACGGGGACGATGGTGGCGGCCTTGAAGCAAGTTGGAACGGTGGCGCTGCTCAGGGAGATGTTGAAGATGTCAGTGAGTACATCTGCTAGCTGGTCTGCACATCCTCTGAGCACTCTACCGGGAATGTAATCTGGTCCAGCAGCCTTCCGTGGGTTGACCCTCCACAGGGTTCTTCTCACATCGGCCACGGTGAGACACAGAACCTGGTCATTCGTAGGAGGGGTGGACTTCCTCACCACCACGTCATTTTCCGCCTCAAAACGAGCGTAGAAGTTATTCAGCGCATCAGGGAAGGAGGCATCACCCGCACAGTCAGGTGATGTTCTGTAATTGGTCATCTCCTGGATGCCCTTCCACATACGCCGCGTGTCGTCACTGTCCTGAAAATGGCTGTGGATTAGGTGGGCGTGTGCACGCTTTGCCCCTCTGATGACCCGGGACAGTTCGGCCCTCGCTGTTGTTAGGGCTGCCTTGTCGCCTGCTCTGAAGGCGGAGAGCTGCGCACGCACTTCTGCGGTCATCCATTGCTTCGGGTTAGCGCGCATAGCGATTTTCTTGGACAGGGTAACGTCATCAATGCACTTGCTGATGTAGCTGGTCACTGATGCTGTGGACTCATCTAAGTTGATAGAGTCGCCATCGGTTGCAGCCTCCCTGAACATGTGCCAGTTAGTGTGCTCAAAGCAGTCTTGAAGAGCGGAGAAGGCTCCTGCTGTCCAGGTTTTCACCTACTTCTCAACAGATTTGGAGCCTCTGACGAGCGGTCTGTATGCTAGCATTAGCATAACAGAGATGTGGTTGAGTAACTGAGGTGGGGGCGGGGCTCCGCCCGGTACGCGTCGGGGATGTTTGTGTAAACCTGGTCCAACACGTTCTCCCCTCTCGTTGAAAAGTACACATACTGATGGAATTTGGGAATCACCAGCGACAATAAACTGTCCATCAGGGTATTAGCAGTTCTGCAAAAGCCCCGTACAGTTCACAAAGCGTCGCCTGAGCATTAGCGCTGGGGAGAATGCAGACACTGACTATGAGGGCAGTGGTGAATTCCCGTGGTAAGTAAAGTTGTTAAACCGTACACTGCTGATGCTTCTGTATAACGTCATTCCGCTCATTTCGCTCAGGCTGGTTTTATAAGATTTCCTTCTTCCGCGTTTAAACAAATTTTGACCTGTTTTCTCCCCCTGCCTTGGCTGACCATATCGTGCACTTGCTGCTTTCGAAGATACCTCCCTCCCTGTGGGCGATACACAAAAAAAATCATGTGGAACTTGTACATTCCGCCACACCACACATAGACCAATGCTATTCTACCCTCCATACGGCAATATAACTTGTCACCGGAGGCAGTGGAAGGTATCAAGTCTGTCATAAAATCTCTTTCTGTTCAGGAAGTCCTGGTACCAACCTGCAGTCCCTGTAAATCTCCTATTCTACCAATTCCGACACCATGTCGCGATAATGAGTGACAATTTGTACAAGGGCTAAGGGCTATTAACAAAATAGTTGTACCTCTTCCTTCCGTCCTAGCCAATACTGTACTGTCGTCATCATCTCCATATTACTGCCGCATGTGAATGTTATTCTATTATATACTCTATTCTGCCTTTTTTCTCCATCTCATTACATAAGGACAGTCAGTAATTGTTTGCTTTCTCATACAGTGGTGGACAGAGAACTCGGACCAGGTTGCATCATGGGTAAACTGAGAGCCCCTCGGTTTATGCCGCGGCCGTCACACAAGATTTAAAGAGCCCTACGGTTGCCAGGGAAAAGTGGAATTTTACAAAGTGCCGATTATCTGTTTATTAGCTCTCCCGCCCGGGTTAATTGTGAAAAAGATATTGTGAAAAAGATATAGGCCCGGAACATCGACTGTTTGCTCTTTTACATAGATGCCGTCTGGACCGCTGAGTTCCATATAACCATATAATAATTACAGCACGGAAACAGGATATCTCGGCCCTTCTTGTCCGTGCCGACGCTTACACTCACCTAGTCCCAGTGGCCTGCACTCAGCCCATAACCCTCCATTCCTTTCCTGTCCATATACCTATCCAATTTGACTTTAAATGACAATACCAAACCTGTCTCTACCACTTCTACTGGAAGCTCGATCCACACACCTACCACTCTCTGAGTAAAGAAGTTCCCCCTCGTGTTACCCTTAAACTTTTGCCCCCTAACTGTCAAATCATGTCCTCTTGTTTGAATCTCCCTTACTCTCAATGGAAAAAGCCTATACATGTCAACTCGATCTATCCTCCTCATTATTTAAATAACTTTATCAAGTCCCCCTTCAACCTTCTACGCTCCAATGCATAAAGACCTAGCTTGTTCAGACTTTCCCTGTAACCTAGGTGCTGAAACCCAGGTAACATATCTAGTAAATCTTCTCTGTACTCTCTCTATTTTGTTGATATCTTTCCTATAATTCGGTGACCAGAACTGTACACAATACTCCAAATTCGGTCTTACCAATGCCTTGTACAATTTTAACATTACATCCTAACTCCTTTACTCAATGTTCTGATTTATAAAGGCCAGCATACCAAAAGCTTTCTTCACATCCCTATCCACATTAGATTCCACCTTCAGGGAAAAAATGCACCATTATTCCTAGATCACTCTGTTTTTCTGCATTCTTCAATGCCCTACCATTTATCATGTATGTCCTATTTGGATTATTCCTACCAAAAAGTAACACCTCACATTTAAACTCCATCTGCCATTGTTCAGACCGCTCTTCTAACTGGCCTAAATCTTTCTGCAAGCTTGGAAAACCTACTTCATTATCCACAACGCCACCTACCTTAGTATCATCTGCATACTTACTAATCCAATTTACCACCCATCATCCAGATTATTAATGTATATGAGAAACAACATTGGACCCAGTAGAGATCCCTGAGGCACACCACTAGTCACCGGCCTCCAACCTGACAAACAGTTATCCACCACTACTCACTGGCATCTCCCATCTAGCCACTGTTGAATCCATTTTACGACTTCAATATTAATACCTAACGATTGAACCTTCCTAACTAACCTTCCGTGCGGAACCTTTGGACTGAAGTCCATATAGACAACATCCACTGCTTTACCCTCGTCAAATTTCCACGTAACCACTTCATAAAATTCAATAAGATTTGTTAAACATGACCTTCCACGCACAAATCCATGCTGACTATTCCTAATCAGACCCTGTCTATCCAGATAATTATATATACCATCTCTAAGAATACTTTCCATTAATTTACCCACCAGTGACGTCAAACGGACAGGCCTATAATTGCTAGGTTTACTCTTAGAACCCTTTTTAAACAATGGAACCACGTAAGCAATACGCCAATCCTCCGGCACCATCCCCGTATCTAAAGACATTTGAAATATTTCTGTCAGAGCCCCTGCTATTTCTACACCAACTTCCCTCAAGGTCCCAGGAATATCCTTTCAGGACCGGGAGATTTATCCACTTTTATATTCCTTAAAAGTGCCAGTACTTCCTCCACTTTAATCGTCATAATTTCCATAACTTCCCTACTTGTTTCCCTTACCTTACACAATTCAATATCCTTCTCTTTAGTGAATACCAAAGAAAATAAATTGTTCAAAATCTCCCTCATTTCCTTCGGCTACACACATAGCTGTCCACTCTGATTCTACAAGGGACCATTTTTATCCCTCACTATCCTTTTGCTATTAATATAACTGTAGAAACCCTTCGGATTTATTTTCACCTTACTTGCCAAAGCAACCTCGTATCTTCTTTTAGCTTTCCTAATTTCTTACTTAAGATTCTTTTTACATTCTTTATATTCCTCGAGCACATCATTTACTCCATGCTGCTTATATTTACTATATATCTCCCTCTTTTTGCGAACCAAGTTTCCAATATCCCTTGAAAACCATGGCGCTCTCAAACTTTTAACCTTTCCTTTCAACCTAACAGGAACATAAATATTTTGTACCCTCAAAATTACACCTTTAAATTACCTCCATTTTTCCATTACATCCTTCCCATAAAACAAATTGTCCCAATCCACTCCTTTTAAGTCCTTTCGCATCTCCTCAAAGTTAGCCTCTCTCCAGTCAAAAATCTCAACCCTGGGTCCAGCCCTATCCTTCTTCATAATTATATTAGAACTAATGGTATTGTGATCACTGGACCTGAAGTGCTCCCCAACACTTACGTCCGTCACCTGACCTATCTCATTCCCGAACAGGAGATCCAACACTGCCCCTTCTCTAGTCGGTACCTCTATGTATTGCTACAAAGAACTATCCTTGCTACTGCCTTCCTCTTCCTTTCCCTACACTTCTGAGCTACAGGGCTGGACTCTGTGCCGGAGGCACGGCCACTGTTGCTTCCCCCAGGTAGGCTGTCCCCCCCCCCCAACAGTACTCAAACAGGAGTTCTTATTATTAAGTGGTACAGCCACTGGGGTACTCTTTCGTACCTGACTCTTCCCCTTCCCCTTCCTAACCGTGACCCACCTGTCTGCCTCCCATGGCCCCGGTGTGACCACCTGCCTGTAACTCCTCTCTATCACCTCCTCGCTCTCCCTGACCAGACGAAGGTCATCGAGCTGCAGCTCCAGTTCCCTGGCACAGTCCCTTAGGAACTGCAGCTCTGCGCACCTGGCACAGATGTGGACGTCCGGGAGGCTACGAGACTCCGGGACCTCCCACATCCGACACCGAGAACAGCAAGCTGCTCTCACACTCATACTTCCCTTTTCCTCAAATAACAGGAAAAACTGAAACCTAAACCTACCTTCCCTCGCCCGTTTCCACCTACGCCCGTTGAGCCCAAGCCCGTAAGCTTTCACTCTGCTCCCGGCTCACTTCGCTGCCCGCAAAACAACGCTGCCCGCTGTACAAGGCTGTAGCCTTTTTAAATCTTCCCCGCTTCACTGCCCGCCTTCACACGCCTACGCAGTCCCGCCTCTCAACTCCGATGAGAATAAGAAAAATTCAAGATGGCTCCCGCCGCACTCCCATTCTGATCTTCCGCCTTCATTCTCCAAATTAAAAAAAACGGATTTTGAAGGATTTTGTGTGTATTACTTTGATTTCCAGCATCCGCAGATTTTCTCTTGTTTGTGATTGGACTTAGACAGCAGTCAACAACAGAAGGACATGCGCTACATACAGACAATAAGATAACCCCAGGCCGTTACCATCTCCGGAATGCGATGGTCTTGTCATTTAAAATTGCCAGGCAGTTAAGTTGCAGTTGATAAACCAATTAACCTGATTGGGTGTTAAATTGGCCAAGACTGGAGTTAACTCTTGCCACTGTGGAAGATTAGAGGGATCTTGGGGTCCGAGTCCATAGGACACTTAAAGCTGCTACGCAAGTTGACTCTGTGGTTAAGAAGACATACGTGCATTGGCCTTCATCAATTGTGGGATTAAGTTTAATAGCCGAAAGGTAATGTTACAGCTATACAGGACTTTGGTCACACCCCACCTGGAGTACTGTGTTCAGCTCTGGTCATCTCACGACAGGAAGGATGTGAAAACTATTTAAAAAGTGGAAAGGAGATTTACGACGATGTTGCCGCGGTTTGGGAGCATGCCCTATGAGAATCGGTTGAGTAAATTTGGCCTTTTCTCCTTGAGCGACTTAAGTTGACTGTAGACCAAATAGAGGGGTATAAGATGATGAGAGGCATTGATCGTGTAGATAGTCAGAGGATCTTTCCCAGCGCTGAAATGGCTAACACGAGAGGAAACAATTTTAAGGAGCTTGGACGTAGGTACAGAGGAGATATCAAGGGGTAAGTTTTAAATGCAGAGAGTGGTGAGGTCGTGGCATGGGCTGCCGGCGTCTTTGGTGGAGGCGGACACGATAGAGTCTTTTAAGAGACTACTGGATAGGTCAACACGTACAACAAGCTGGATGAACTCAGCAGGTCGGGCAGCATCCATTGAAATGAGCAGTCAACGTTTCGGGCTGAGACCCTTCGTCAGGACCGATGCGTTGACTGCTCATTTCAACGGATGCTGCCCGACCTGCTGAGTTCATCCAGCTTGTTTGTACGTGTGGATTTGATCACAGCATCTGCAGTGTACTTCGTGTTTACTAGATAGGTACGTGGAGCTTAGAAAAATGGAGGGCTGTGGGTACCACGAAGTAATTTCAAAATTAAGTACATGTTCGGCACAGCATCTTGGGCCGAAAGACCTCTAGTGTGCTGTAGGTTTTCTATGTTTCTATGTTTCGTAGTCCTTTGGGATTCAGACTGTTATTGTGTTCACGTGGTGGCCGGAGATGGGACATAATCCTTTCGTATCATTGGAAATAATATTCATGAGAAATTGCTGAGTTACTAATAACTGGCACAAGGTGCGTGAATCTGTTCTACACTCGATAAATCTGTCGTGTCAACTCTTACTTCCGACAAAGCCCGGGCGAGGAGAATCACCGATGTTGTATAACGGTGATCGTTTGCAGGACAGCCATTAGCGAGGCGGAACTGGAAATGCAACACAAGGAGTAATGTGCCGTCGGAAAGCGGTACAAAATAATTTAAAGTAATTCTGCGATATTTCCATGTATGGCTTGCCGCATCAGATAAAAGATACAGTGTCCGAATCCTCAGACACGAGGAGTTTGACTTTTTTATTTACCTTTGAGATGAACGGAAAGCAGACATGACTGAAATGTTAATGAATATTTTAACCGACCGTACCTTACAAGGTAAGCGTTTCCAACAATTTATGTTCGAAGTCAGTTTCAGAGCATCATTCTTTGTTTCTCTCAAAGGCCGAATACACTTTCAGATAGAGCTCAGTTAGCTCCAGAGAGAGAGAGAGAGTGAGAGTGGAGAGAGAGAGAGAGAGAGAGAGAGAGAGAGAGAGAGAGAGAGAGAGAGAGAGAGAGAGAGAGAGAGAGAGAGAGAGAGAGAGAGAGAGAGAGAGAGAGAGAGAGAGAGAGAGAGAGAGAGAGACTGGTAGTAGACTGGTGTACAGTATCAGCGAGGGAGAAGAATTAAGCGGGGGTGGAGGAGCTGATGCTGGAATCGAGGGCATCCTGAGAGTGATTGGGGGTAAAACACCGTAAACATCTCTAAAAGGAAGGACGTGAAACAGCAGAGAGAATGGAGAAAGGGGGGAGAAACCATCTTGACCAGCAAAACCCGGAGCCAAACGTTGTTAGCATCAGGAAAACAAAGAATGAGATGCAGTGGACAGAATGAAATAAAACGGGCGGGACCTGACTGGACAGTCCCGGACAGTTCCAGAGTTCTACAGAGAGCCCACCTGGGTGAAGTTCCACTGAGGCGAGCTTCGTATATTTGAGTGGAATCTGATGAAGGAAAAATTTCATCTGTACGGGATAGACAGCGAGTGAAATATATCACCACTAAATACATGAGTATTTCAGAGCGCTCAGTTGTTACCCGTGGTTCCACATATCGGCAAGTGGATAGATTATGGAGGAAACATGGCGATTGATTTAATTCCACTGTAGAAACCAGATGGTCGCTCTACAATTTAATGAATTTAGTTAACAGTTTCAGCGGGTATTTCACCGCGTTCTTCAGCTCCTCTCTGAACTTGCTCTGAGTCACGGCGTAAATACATGTGTTGGTGCAGGAGCTGAGGATCTGCAGCATCATCGCCGTGGAGTCTGCGATATAAATCGGATCCGTGGCCGAGTAACGAGGGATGTTTGCAATCCGTATGTAAATATCAAATACTACCCGTGTTAACCACAGAAATAATAAAACTACCGGTTATACTGAATAGTAAAACGACCGATTTCCTTCGGTTCTCCATCTCCGGGTCTTTCTCCATTCTTTCCTTTGCTGCGGCCCCGGATCCCCATCCGGACTTTATTGGCGGAAAAGATCCGCCTAACGGTCAGAGCATTGAACAATAACATCAGAACAAACGGGAGACAAGGCATGAAAACGCGATGAATCATCTCAAATGCGGCCCACGAGGGGGACGAAACTCTCTTTGCTCAAACAGCCATAGAAGAACTCCATCAATTATCACCGAAGGCTCCAATGTAAAGTAGAAAGGGATACTTTCTAAACAGCCCAGAACACTCACTGTCCCGATAACCACAGCCGCCCGTTGTTTCGGTACAATATTTTGTTTTCAGCTTTTCACAACAAATAGCCACAAATCTGTCACAGGTGAACGCGACTGTCAGCCAGACAGAGACCCCGGTTGCTTGCTAAAAGCAGGCAACGAACAACCCTACAAACGGGAGTCCAATATAGGAAGGAAGACCAGAAGTATATGAGAACAGTCCACTTCAGCAGAGGGTCAGAGATAACGACCAGGAGATCGGACGCTGCCATTCCCAGCAGGTAGCGAGTGATGCATTTGGAGAGACCCGCACTTTCCTCGGGACAGGATAACAATCGCCACCAGGTTAACTGCAAGAGAGAGGAAAAGAAGCAGAGAAATTACTGACCTGTCAGGGCAATAGAGCAAAATTATTATTATTAGACTTCATCTGTGTTTTTTTTTCTGCTTCAAAAGGTGGAAACTGGACCCAGAACATATGAACCCGCTGACAGTGTGCAATATCGGCGCGACAGAGAACTCTCCGCGAGTTTTTGTAAATGGGTTTCAATCTGGTTGAATTCCCAAACCGACCAGATGACAGCTGGTTAAACGCTTCCTGGCCGCAGTAAGGAATGGGTATGATATACCAATGTCACTGGTCTGAGCAGCACAGGAATGAAATGAAATCCACATCGGCGGTTCCCTCTGCTCATATTTCTAACATGAATGAGCCATTCGCGTTGTTCCATCACCCAGTCAGGCAATTCACAGTCGATTCATACGGACAGAACAGAAGGTCGGCTGGCTCCCACGGATGCAGTGTAGCCCGGTGTCCTCCTGTGCAGGCATTTCCATTCACCATTTTTACATGACATCGAGACAGCGGAGAGGATTTCAGTCAAAGGCAGCATCTCGGCTCCAATATGGAGCTCTTCCTGCTGCGAAAGCAATGGGATTAATATCGTCAGTACCTTCCGCCCATGACTGAAATGCGTGGACTGGACAGGTGGCTGTGGAAACAAGTAGCGAGAGAAACACTTCAGAACATTGGAATTAACTCTCAGTTTCTGCCGTTTGCAGGAGTGACAGCGGCTTACCGGGAATTCCAACTGCTGAAATAACAGGGTAGTAAATGTCTTCTATCCGCCAGATTACTGGATATCCCATTTGAGTGATGCAGTGAACGCGATTGCTCTGAATTCCACAGCTCGGCAAGACACTCTGGGCTGACGTACTGCAACAGGCTCTGATTTATACAGGGGATCGATCTCCAGTGACAAGGTCCCACCTCTGATCATCGTTATTGAACAAACAACTTACATCACCGGCAGTGTCTCAGGTGTGAATGCTGTGGGGATGTAACGCAAACACGTCAGTATCATTGACATTACCTCAGTCAGATCCCTCTATCTAATTTGACCAAAACGTGTAATGAGACCAGTAAGTGAACAATGAGCCGTCCTATTTACAACTTTTCATAGTTGTATTGGCAGCGGTCACGACTGTTCCTATTTTCCAAACAGAAACGTTCACTGTGGTTCTAGCATTTTCTGCCGCTTTTCACTGTCACATCTACAAATAAATCCGGTTTCCACTCAGTGTGGTCTGGATCCAGGGACAGATGAACTCACCTCCCAGTCTCCTCCTGCAGACTTCAGTTTAATATATTCCACATTAAAAAAAATCAGCTGCTACACCCCGTCACGCTATGTGCCTACAGATATAAAACATACTTGCTGTGTACACGGATACTCTGTCCAGTTCTCCATCAGCCCTGACGAGATCGATGTTGGTCATTTTTATCAGGTTCCCAGTACAATATATATTCTCGATATCTTGAAGCTCAGAGCTGTCCAGGGATCCCTCCATCCCTCCATCTCTTAAACTATCTTCTCTACATCTGGTGTGTGTGTGTGTGTGTGTGTGTGTGTGTGTGTGTGTGTGTGTGTGTGTGTGTGTGTGTGTGTGTGTGTGTGTGTGTGTGTGTGTGTGTGTGTCTGTCTGTCTGTTTTTGTGTGTGTGTGTTTATGAGTAGATGTGTATGTATGTCTGTGTGTATATTTGTGTGAGTGTGTATCGCTGTGTGTATGCATATGTGTGAATGTGTGAACGTGTGTGTGTGTGTGTGTGTGTGTGTGTGTGTGCGTGGGCGGCGTGTGTGGATAAGGAGTCGGTCTAGTGATCTGAAGATCGCTGTTTCGATCTTAGCTGCGTGTGTGTCCTTGAGCAAGGCACTTAACAACACATTGCTCTGTGACGACACCGGTGCCAAGCTGTATGGGTCCTAATGCCCTTCCCTTCGACAACATCGGTGGCGTGAAGAGGGGAGACTTGCAGCATGGGCAACTGCCGGTCTCCCATACAAACTTGCGAAGGCCTCAGTCAACATCGAAAATCGATGGACATCTCCTTGAGCCAGTGTGCAAATGTGGGTGGAGTAGTAGACTTCCGGGTCAGAAGAATAAGTTTCTTAGTCACCACCATTCCTAGATGCAGAGCAATCCGCATGTCGTGCGGCAACTCAAGAGTCAGTGCAGAGCATCCAAAGATGGCGAGGTCGTGATTCGGCTGAATGTCTCTACAAGAGGCTTTTGAGAGCCACTCAAAAATTGCAGTGCAAAAGTTGTATAATGTAGGGCAAAACCAGAAAAGATGTGCTCGTGAGCCCTCGGCAGAGCTGCACTTGTCGCAATCAGGAGACACAGATGGGAAGATGCGATTCAGTTTTGTTTTTGAATAATGCAATCTATGCATCACCTTGTACTGGATTAACCTGCAGCGTTAATAGAACAACCGTGAACCCGGGACATTGCCTCCTCCCAAAGTTCCGCTGATATCTCTGAGTTCAAGTCCCTAGCCCAGGCTTCCCTAATAAAATCTGTAGAAACCAAAGGAGTAAAACAATTCACACATTTTGATATTAACTGTTTGGAGTCTGGAGGGAGCAAGAGGTTTTCGAGAAAGGGATATGTGGTGGAAATAGGCTCGTAGTGTGGGCACTTTTCCTTAACGAGTGTCTAACTTGGAGACAGCGAAAAATGTGAATTTGGAAGGTTGAACTTGTGCATCTGCACAACCCCACTACACGGAATATATTTGAGAGAATAAGGGGACCTTTCTTGGCTCAGTGTCATATTACCTCACATACATTGTGACCTTGACCTGTCTAGTCCCATGAGTGGGTGTGGTGCCTAACCGGATTCCTTTAGTCATTTTATTTCACATTGCTTCCGTGATACCACTATTCTTCCAACTTTTTTTTTGAAAGTATATTTATGTAATCTTGTATATTGTCTGGCAGCCTTTTTGTTCTTGTTTTTGATTTATTTTGTCTGTGCTCCACCCGGAGCTGCATTTCCTTTGTATTGTTTTGTACGTCTTGAATATGTTTTGTCTTTGTAAAACTGAAAATTGTAAATGAAGTATTTAAAAAAGAAAATTGATGGGCAGCCGAAGAAAAAGTGTGTGTGTGTTTGTGTGTGTGTGTGTGTGTGCGTGCTTGTGTGTGTCTGTCTGCCTGTCTGTGTGTGTGTGTGTGTGTGTGTGTGTGTGTGTGTGTGTGTGTGTGTGTGTGTGAGTGTGTATGTGTGTGTGTGTGTGTCAGTGTGTATGTGTGTGTGTGTGTGTGTGTGTGTGTGAGTGTACTTCTTGTAATTTATATGTATAAAATTTCTTACCCGTGCTGTGGAGTTGTAAGGGTAAAGTGACGGAAAAGACGCTGTTAATCCACCTGAGGAACAGTTTGATGCTGAAATACTGTGGTGTAGGAATATAATGGGCTGATAAGGCTGTCATTCACTGTCCCGTGGGTTACGAACACAACCATCAACACGTTTGTCTCTGGTGAGAATACCGACATGAGTTAACAAAATACCTTCTGCCGTGTACAGATTCCATTCCAATTTCATGTCATGGTTTAACATAAGAATACCCGTGACTTTGGCATTACCTCCTCAATGCCTTTGAATAAGTAAATGCAGCACCACCAAATAAGTTCACACCATCGCATAAATCCATGTTAGAAACCATTATTAGCTCTCTCTCTCTCTCTCTCTCTCTCTCTCTCTCTCTCTCTCTCCTCTCTCTCTCTCTCTCTCTCTCTCTCTCTCTCTCTCTCTCTCTCTCTCACTCACTCTCTCTCTCTCACGCGCACACATTCACACACGCACAGATACTATCCCTCTCACATACACATATACACAAGTACAGAAACATAAACCCAGAACGTTCCCTCTCTCTCTCACACACACAAACCTAAATGCAGACACGCTCCCTCTCTCTATCCCCATCCCCAACACACAGGCAAGTAAACGCCCGTGCATGTATGAAATCCTTTGCCGATCTCACTGCCCATGACTTTCCCTTCCCACTGCAAACGCGTTAAAGAATGCACTGTGTGGTTGATTCAGCATGATAAAAGAAACAGAAGCGACATTGAAACAGCCGCAGGACCGTTTTGTAGAAACTAAGAACACTCATAGCAGAATGACACACAAACAGTAAACCGGGAGAGCAGAGAGCAATAGCCCAGGCTGCCAGAGAGCAAAGGATTCATGATTCAGTAGGTCTCAAACTGAAAATGAAGAGATGGTTGATATGTAGTTCACATAAGATGTAGAATTAGTGAGATAGAACGACAGCAGTGCAGAGACAATCAACAAAGGGGAGACATTCAGATGGATACTATGAGGATGTGTGTTTCATTTTCCCCTGCTTGTCGACGGAATAAAGTGAAAAGGGAGCTAGATTCTGTACCCACCGGTCTCGGGTGCAATGTGAGAGTGGGGGGCGGATTCATTTTGTGGATATCAGTCCCTGCTACAGACTGGGAGAGTAGGGTTCTGTCACTCTCTGGTTCGGTGTGAGTGTGTGAATTTTATTCTGTACAGGCCAGTCTCTGTTACAGTGTGAGAGTGTGGGTTTCATTCAGTATCAGTCAGTCTCTGTTACAGTGTGAGAGTGTGGGTTTCATTCTGTATCTGTCAGTCGCTGCTACAGTGCGAGAGTGTGGGTTTCATTCTGTATCTGCCAGTCTCTGTTACAGTGTGAGAGTGTGGATTTCATTCTGTATCTTTCAGTCTCTGCTACAGTGTGAGAGTGTGGGTTTCATTCTGTATCTGTCAGTCTCTGTTACAGTGTGAGAGTGTAGGTTTCATTCTGTATCTGTCAGTCTCTGCTACAGTGTGAGAGTGTGAGTTTCATTCTGTATCTGTCAATCTCTGTTACAGTGTGAGAGTGTGGGTTTCATTCTGTATCTGTCAGTCTCTGTTACAGTGTGAGAGTATGGGTTTCATTCTGTATCTGTCAGTCTCTGTTACAGTGTGAGAGTATGGGTTTCATTCTGTATCTGCCAGTCGCTGTTACAGTGTGAGAGTATGGGTTTCATTCTGTATCTGTCAGTCTCTGATACAGTATGAGAGTGTGGGTTTCATTCTGTATCTGTGAGTCTCTGCTACAGTATGAGAGTGTGGGTTTTATTCTGTATCTGTCAGTCTCTGTTACAGTGTGATAGTATGGGTTTCATTCTGTATCTGTCAGTCTCTGCTACAGTGTGAGTCTGGGTTTCATTCTGTATCTGTCAGTCTATACTATCGTGTAAGTGGTGTGTTCGTTCTGTATCTGTCTGCTCCAGCGTTACGGGTGTTGTCTCAGTCCCGTACCTGTGAATATCTGACTCAGTGTGAGCCGCTGGGTGTTTTTCTCCTTCTTTCCCGCTGTTCCACCAATCTCGTGAATACTCTAAAAATGAATCTGTATTCACTGAGCTATTCTTAGAACACGAGTCTTCTGCAGTTGGAAGATGTTAAAATTGTGAGAGGGACTGTGAACTGATGAATAATGACGGTTGTGTTGAGCAGCACATTCAGCGTCATAGGGTCATATGGCAAACAGACCGTTCGGCCCGGCATAATTCTGCATGCTATTCGCTGCTAAACCACGCAGCACCAAGTTAGCAGCATCTGATCCGTAAACCTCTGTGGTTCGGCAACACAACTTCTGAAACGTTGAATGAAAATAAGCAAAATAAATATATTAATTATTTTAAATAAATAAGTGTGTAATTAATTTCATAATTTGATCGAAATAAAACCCACCAAGTCAGCTTGTCTCATGTACCTGCATTATTTATATGAATACATTTCCCTCAGCAATTCTAAATTGCTACCTTCACCGTGTATCTCGGCACCCTTGCGTTTGCTGAATCTGTCACATATTCCTCAATGTGAAGCAAACGTGAATCTATTCGAGTTATATCCCACTCATAAACAATAAAAGAATCTTTCTGATTTTCTGATGACACTTTCGGACTCCTCTGCAATATGCGATGCATTTTGATTTGGAAAATTGTAACTACGTTGTTCGGTGCAGCACTGAGAGTTTGGGAGCAGGAATTCGAGTGAAGCTCCAGTTTGACTTCTGGAATTATCCAAAGGTTCACATTGCAGCAAGCGGTTGACTGATGGACTCTGGGAAATTGCAGTCACTGGTACGTCACTGCACAGCCGGGAATGTTCCGCTCGTCAGGGACATGGCTGGCGGGAGACCTTGTTCCGGTGATGCAAGACACCGGGTCCTATGTTACCCCGGTCAGTGCAGAAGAACGAGATGAAAGTAGGTGAATGGACAGCGGATGGCGAATAGATTCACATTAAAATGTGAACACATCACCTGGACATGTTGGGATCATGGAACAGCAGAGAACAGGAACAAGCCCTGTGACTCACTACTGCTGCGCTGAACAAGGTACCGAATGAGACTAAATTCTGATTATTGTACATGACCCATCTCCCTTCATTCACTGGATGCTCATGTGCTTTGACTGAATATTTACCGTTATGGGAATCTAGAGGTTATATCCGAATAGAAGGCGAACATTTGCCATCACCTCCCTTGATGAAGTAAATATTTGAGAAGGCAAGAGAAAACACTGATGTATTAAAAAGGTGGAGGTTCACTTAAAGACATCCCCAGAAAGGAACAGGAGGGCTGGTGAGCTAGTCATAACTGGAATCAACTTGGGTGGTGAAATGGAATCCAGATATAGAGGTAGGAATGACAGAAAAACCAGCCTGTACACATAGTGTACATATACTGTTCTCATATAGACTTAGTCATGACACAGCAACAGGATCAGGAGTTAGCAAAGGTACACACAGGAGAGGATTCTGAAGATTATGGGAAATATCGATGGATACAGGCACGGATTTGGATTATACTTGATAGTGGTAAATTTGAGGAGCGGGATTGTGAAGGAAACCAGATGATGTATTGTCACCATGACACTTGTGTGCATCGAGGATCAGACAGAGCTATGGAACAGTTGAAAAATCTGTGTTGGTGGCCAAAACTGCGAGGAGGTGTACAACATTATTGTAAGAATTGTTTGATTTGTGAACAGTGATAACACAGATAATTCGGCTAGAAAAGCAGTTTCAGGTTACGCCCCATAGAGAGACCATGTGTTAACTTGCAGGTTTGTTTTGTTTGATTTTCACCTCCATACCCTGGAAGACTGAACTGTATCCCCGAGATAGTGGATGCGATCACCAAGCGGATAGAGGCTTTCCGAACTAGATAATGAAAACCGCTGACGTTGCAGCCAGGATTTTGTTTGGAGAGAGTTTTTACCCGTCGTGCATTGCCGAGGATTCCAGAATCGGATCATGGTTCCCGATACACCGCACAGGCGATGCAAAATGTAATGAAACTGTTTGGGGAAAAACACAAGTTGGTATCCCTTATCGACCACAATACAGTGTAATTGCTGAATGGATAACTGGGACTTTAAAAGCAATGCGAAAATAAAAGGGTTAGAATCCTTGTTTGGGCTGGATTTATCATCAACCGAGTTTGGTGGCATTGGAAAGGACACATACTACCAGCAATTAACTGACTCTATTAAGTAGGCCTATTATGTCGTCGCCCATAAGAGGAGACGGAAGAAACAGCAGAGCAAAGCTTATTTTAAGGTACGAACAGAACCGCGGGAGTTGGAAATCGGACAGAAGGTTATAATGTCTTTCCATCAGCCAAGCCCCTTTACAGCTTCGCGATTTGTAGGGACATATGATATCGCTGACAAAGCCAGTTCATCAGTATATAGAAGTCAGACTATTCCAAACAAGTTGGACTCGTATCATATTAACCAATTCAAACCCCTTGGAGATAGTCAATGTCATCTAGTAGGTCAGTTCCAGAAAGCATGTTGTCAAAGGGATGCTCTGGACCGAGATGAGATCCTACTCTTAGATTCACGTTTCAGGCAATCGACGGTAATGCGGATGAAGAGCAGTTGTCCACTCAGTGAATTGGGCAACTAATTCCGGTTTGTACCCGGAGGAGAAGAATTGTTCACATGTTTGCACTCGGCCGAGTCAAAGCGGGGAAAATGGGAGAGAGAAACAGATGGGAGAACGTGTTTATTACGTGGTCTTCTGCAAATAAAGTGGGGGTTAATGAATCTGGTGTAAATGCATTTTATTAACCCTAACCCTGACCCTAACCCTAGCCATGGTAGGAACATTCATGATGTCAGAAGGTTTGGTATCCAGGGATAGTTGGCTGTTGTATTCAGAAATTACGCCCACAGAAGCAGAGGATAGTTGTGGATGGAGCGTTTTCACTCCGGATGTCGGTGACCACTGGCGTCCTGCAGAGATCTGATCGGAGACCCCCGGATTTTTGTATTTTTATGAACGGTTTGGATGAGGAGGTAGAGGGGTCGCTTATTTGCATTGATGTGGAGATTGATGGAAGTATGGATAGTATAGAAGGTAATCAGAGTTTACAACAGGACAGTGACAGGACGCAGAGCAGCGCTGAGAAGTTACAGATGGAGTTCAACCCGGAACGTTACGGAGTGATTAACTTTGGAAGGATGAATTTGAAGGCAGAGGTGATATTTTCTCGAATCTACCGAGGGCCGCACGTTAGTACGAGTTCCACAATGTAAACAAACTGGTAAGACTTTCTCCAATAGGTCGAGGGCTGCTAATCGGTACGAGAACCACAAGCGGTAAGTAAGCTGCAGGAGCAGGAGGAAGTGTGATTGACAGGTGAGGTTGAACACATCCGCTGTTGTGCACAGACTTATAGTGACGCTCGAAAGGCAATATACCTGACAGTAAATCAGGAACCTGCGGATTGTTCACAGATTTTACTTGCTGCTTTTGTTCTGACAGAGAATGGATGGAGAAATTGTGGTGGAATTGACCAAAGTTTGCGAATATCTTTATAGTTAAATAGACTGCATCGCACGTCACTGGTATGAGGTGATCAGGTCATTCACTGGCTGAGGTCAGGTTCTTGCCAAACGGCCCATGTCTGCGCTGGAAAACATTGTTCTTCAAACTGTCCACAGCGCTCGCTAATCTCCCGGGGGCATGTTCCCTTTTTGATCACAGGTCTCTGGAATATCGCAGTGGATCTTTTAAATTGTTTCGAGGAACATGAGTACAGTGTGTTTTATTGTGACACATGTCAGAAGTCACTCTGATTTCCATCACTCACACCGCCCGGAATGACTGGAACGAACGAAAGAAAAGAATGAACGAATGCTCCCCTTTAATAAAGAAGTGTTCTCAATTTCACCCGCCAGAACAAACTCCTTCCCTCAATTTCAGAAGCAAATGTGCTCCGGCAAATGATGCAAAAATAAATGACTTCAAGATGAATACCTACTTTAAAAGCAACACAGATATAGCTGAAGCAAGGTAAAATGGAAAATAACCTGGAAAAAAGCACAGCATATTTTGTAGTAAGGTACCTGGACATAGACTGCAATATCCCTTGAGGAGTTTAATTAATGACACGGGAACAGTGAGTAAAAATAGTTTAACGTAAGTGTTCGTGCAGTTGGTTGTCACTAATGTCCCTGACGTGATAGCCACGCTAATTGCCTCAGTGGAATTGCTCTCTCCTCAATAAAAGTCTGCCAAACCCATCACCAGTCCATCTGAGCAGCTGAAACGCTCCGCACAACTGAACGGTGCTTCTGACGGAATATGGGATATCCGGCGATTTACTACATCGCGGCCATTTTCTATCCCACACTTGTAGCGGTTGGTGTCCCTGGTAAGATGCCGGAGCTGGTTACTTTATGTATCGTGCCGTCGTTACTCTGCTGCGGTATCTGCACTGTTACTGAGCGCAGATGCTACAGTCGGCTGAAACGTGTTTCCGGAATGGAGGATTCAGTCAGCTAATGGTTTTATTTCCATTTTCCATACTTTGATCATAGTGTTCTCTTTTATTGTTAAATATGTTCGTGCTGATATTGACATTGTTTCATAATTTCACCTCGTTAGGCTTTCTGAAGTGATGCGGGTCTCTGCTTTTCTAGGTCCGAGTTTCTATCAGTGCAGACACTTCGATCTTATAACAACGTGGCAGCTTATTTAAATGACGGTCCAGTCTATTTTCGACACGTAGGTCTTTTCTTCTGTAAGTCAGTAAATGAGAACTCGTGCTTATATCTCCCTGATGCCACTTTGTCACCGCTCCAAACAAACCTTTCAACTATTTCACCTCTAATAATGGAAACGGTGTTGTTCACAGGAGCGATCGACTGCTCACCGGTCCGTGAGTCGTGGAACTCGGATGCCTCGCTCTAAACTGTGGGAAGGTCGCCAATCCACTGACACTCACATCCGTCATTGTCCTCCAGCCGGAGTGCAGCGACCGAGACCGCACACACTGGATTCCCACTTTCCTCTTCCAAACAGACCATACCCTGCATAGCATCGGTAGAATGGGGGCATTCAGGGAGCTGACCGTATTTTTATTTTGTTTCCAAATTTCTTGCAGTTAATTTAACGGCGATTGTGATCCTTTCTCGGGGAAAATGCGGACTCTCCAAATGCATCACCCGTTACCTGGTTGGAATGGCAACCGCGGATCTGATGGTGGTTATCGTTGTTGCTTTAGTGGAACAGACCAACAATATCTACATTTATTCCAGATCCCTGCTCATCACTCCTGTATGCGCTCTGACACTTGTATTTGTCGGTTTAGCGACGGACTGTTCTGTTTGGTTTACGGTCAGTTTTACCCTCGATCGCTTCATCGCAATATGTTGCCGAAAGCTGCGGGAGCGATACTGCACCGAGAGAACAGCAACGGTCGTTATCGTGACCGTGGTTATAGTGAGCTGCGGGAAATGTGTCCCGTTATACTTTGCCATTGAACCTTACGTCATCATTGACAACACGCCGTGGCGGTGTGCCGGCTCGTATGAATACGCTACTTCACCCGTGTGGAGAGGGTACGCATTACTGCAGAGCATTTTAACACCATTGATACCAATCGGCTTAATCCTGGTGTTTAACGGGTTAACCGTAAGGCATATTGTTGTGGCAAATAGAGTCCGCAGAAAGCTTCGGGACAGCAGCGACAATCAGAAAGATGCCGAGGTGGAAAAACGCAGAAAATCGATGATTTTGCTGTTTTCTATCTCAGCTAATTTCATATTATTTTGGATGCCCTATGTAGCCCGTTCTCTGAAATGGCAAGTGCAAAACTATTTTTACCAGGACAGATATTTGAGTTCCCCGGTATACATCCTCCA
Organism: Hemitrygon akajei; assembly: GCF_048418815.1. Classification (NCBI taxonomy): domain Eukaryota; kingdom Metazoa; phylum Chordata; class Chondrichthyes; order Myliobatiformes; family Dasyatidae; genus Hemitrygon; species Hemitrygon akajei. Next base: position 220,779 of record NW_027331994.1, on the reverse strand, counting down.
ACAACTTGGGTTTATGTTACAATTTCTCAGCATGTGTACCAATACTTGTATCTATACACTGACACAGAGGAAATTCAGAGAAGAGCTGATGAATGGAATGAAGTATGTGTTGACATTAAATGGTCATCTGTGTCGATAACGCTCATGTCCAATTACAATTCAGCGGAGTTTTCAAATAAAGCCGCTTTACAATGAACCGCTTTGGTAAATATGTCATAAATTCAAACAATCATATGCCTGGTCATCCGGAAATTGCAGAATTGGCGGAAGATTGCTTGCTTCATACAGTTCAGGTAGGTAGCAATACAAACGCTCAATGCTGCTGGCCTGATTGTCACTTTGGTTGAAATATGTTCCAAATTATCACAGACACTCGGCTGTTACAAGGGCAGGGATGGCTTCAGGACTTTCCGGGTTTTAGATGTTTCAAAATGGACAGGGTCGGGTAACAGTGTGTAAAGGGAGTGCGATGCCAAACCTGGGATAGTATCGCAGCTTCAGAAAGGGAGGACAACGGGGAGCGTTTGTTTATTAATTGACTGGGAGACGAACACAGAAACATGAAGCTCCCATTTGTAGTATTCTGTACAACCGCCCACCAGATTATCAAAACAAAATCTGCAACGGGAACAGTGAGGAACCGATCGGGAAGCGGATCTTGGACATGTGCAATGTTATTGTTACTGGTAAGTGAAACTTCCACAATATTCTTCGGTACCTTCCCTGGATAAAAGGTCTGGCATAATCTCTCAATTGTGTGCTGGAAGGAGTCATGTCAATATAAAAAGAAAGGCTGTCTAGCGAACAGTCCAGATCGGATCTAATATTAGAAAAAGGAACGGATCAAGTGACAGATCTCTCCGAGGGTCAGCATGTCAGAACAATAGGCAGAACTCCCCTCCATTTAGCTTACACGGGAATATGACCACGGAGCATGGGATGTATTTAACTGGAGATCTGCGATGTGTGGTGCTACCTGGCCAGAACTTGGGAAGTTAAATAAGGAAATGATGTAGTCAGGGAAATGCGTAACAGATATGTGGAGATTGTTCAGAAAACAATTACATGGGGTTTTAGTATAAGCTTGTCTCATTGAGGCAGGCAAAGGCTGATAGTGTAAAGTAACCCTTGCTGACAATAAATATGGAACAGCTTGTCAAGAGGAGGATACTTAAGGTTCAGGAAGAAAGGATCAGATACGGTTATGGCGAGTCGCAATGTAGACAGAAAAGAATTTAACAATGGACTTCAAAGTTAGAAGGCGAGCAGAGATGCACTAAGATATGAAGAACTGAAAGATGACTAGAGAGTGGGGGCAGATCAGAGGTAAAAGAGGAAACCTGTATCTGGAGTCCAAGGAGGCGCTGAAGCTCCTCACTGAATAATTTGATGAATGTGAACATAGCGTCAAAAGCCAGATATGCCAGAACATGCCGACGCTGAGAAACAGGATGCGATAGAAACTTGGAATACATTATGATAGATGATTCCCCGATACCGGAAGGGATATACTCCAGGTAATTTTGGAAGGCGAGCGAAGGTATTGCTACGCTTTTGGACAAGATAGTTGTGTCTTCGCTGGCCACTGAAGTAGCACTAGATGATTGTGGGGTGGAAAATGTTATTCATTTGTTGAGGAAAGATAATAGGGATACTACTTGGAATTACAGACCAGGGAGTAGTGAGTAAACTACTGGAGGGAATTATTGAAGAAGGAATTTATGAGTATTTGGAGAAACGTAGTCTGGCTACGGGTAGACAACGTGGAATGTTGTCCTTTATGAGTCAGATTGAATTATTTGAAAAAGTGAAAATAAAACAAATAGATGAATCCGAACAGTCGATGTGGAGATATTAATTTTGTTCAGGCGGTTGATCGGTTCTCTATAGTGGACTCATTCAGAAAGCCAGGAAGCATGGGATCCACGGAAACATGGCTGCGTTGATGCAGAATTGGCTTCCGAAGAAAAGGCAGATGATATCGTAGATAGACTGAATTCTGGCTGGAAGACAAAGCTCATCCGTGTTCCGCATGGAGAGTTGAAATTCTGGTACACTTTACAACATCAGACTTCCAATATAACTCGGAGTCCTGCCATGTGCAGAAGTTCGCTGATGACACGGCCATAGTGGGGTGTGTCAGGAATGGACAGGAGGAGGAGTATAGGAAACTGATACAGGACTTTGTGATATGGTGCAACTCAAACTACCTGCGTCTCAATATCTCCAAGACCAAGGAGATGGTGGTGGACTTTAGGAGATCTAGGCCTCATATGGAGCCAGTGATCATTAATGGAGAATGTGTGGAGCAGGTTAAGACCTACAAGTATCTGGGAGTACAGTTAGACGAGAAGCTAGACTGGACTGCCACACAGATGCCTTGTGCAGGAAGGCAGAGAGTCGACTGTACTTCCTTAGAAGGTTGGCGTCATTCAATGTCTGTAGTGAGATGCTGAAGATGTTCTATAGGTCAGTTGTGGAGAGCGCCCTCTTCTTTGTGGTGGCGTGTTGGGGAGGAAGCATTAAGAAGAGGGACGCCTCACGTCTTAATTAGCTGGTAAGGAAGGCGGGCTCTGTCGTGGGCAAAGTACTGGAGAGTTTAACATCGGTAGCTGAGCGAAGGGCGCTGAGTAGTCTACGGTCAATTATGGAAAACCCTGAACATCCTCTACATAGCACCATCCAGAGACAGAGAAGCAGTTTCAGCGACAGGTTACTATCGATGCAATGCTCCTCAGACAGGATGAAGAGGTCAATACTCCCCAATGCCATTAGGCTTTACAATTCAACCGCCAGGACTTAAGAACTTCTTAAAAGCTATTATTAATGCTTTTTGAGAGAGTGATTTAGATGCATATCATATTTTTACTGAGTTAAGTATTGTATGTAATTAGTTTTGCTACAACAAGTGTATGGGACATTGGAAAAATATGTTGAATTTCCCCATGGGGATGAATAAAGTATCTATCTATCTATCTATCTATCTATCTATCTATCTATCTATCTATCTATCTATCTATCTATCTATCTATCTATCTATCTATCTATTGCGAGTCTGCAGTTACAGTGCTCTGAGAAATAGGGCTGAGGAAATAACCGATTTAATCTGATCACACAGCAGCACCCGGATAATTAATGGAATTAGGGCTGACGACGTAAGCAAATCGCTGAGCTATTGATTACACCAGGGCGTTTTCTGAACTGACCTCTCATTTACATATTACAGGGCAAATGTTACAATGACATCAAAGCATCTTTTCCAGTGGAGCCCTACAACTTAAAACCAGTATTTCAAAGTGTTCAGCAGCAGCTTTTACTGCTCATTAAGAGAACCAGACTTCCAAAATGCCAATTCCAAATTCCCAATTCAAGTACACACCAAATTATCCTAATGTCAATTCACCTCTGAATCGTGGGTTTATCATATCGGGTGTAGATACGCTCATATTTCGATCCATTTAACCCTGAATCCACATGGCCGCTGTGGGATCCGTGTCTCCCTCCGAAATCAATAATGAATGAAACATGCAAAACTACACAAACTAAAAAAGGCAGCGAAGGCAAAGCAAGTATCCGGGCTCACACTTGTCTTCCTTCAAAACCATCGCAGACAGTTGGAGAATACAGAATAAACAACTTCCAAATCTTCCATCTTCTCATGCTGTAACCATCCATTAACTCAGTCTCCATGCTTCAGTGTGTGCAAGGACAGAGGGATCGAACAGTATCAACGACTTTCTAGATTGGTCGCTGCTGTGGGACACTAAAGCTCTAACCCAGATATACAGTCAGACAGCCAGAGGGAACCACTGCACAGAAACAGGGTCTTCAGCCCGTCCAGTCAATGAGGAATTATTTAAACTGCCTACTCCCATCGACCTCACCCGGACCGTGGCCATCCATATCCCTCTCATCCGTGTACTTCTCCAATCATCTCTTAAACGTTGACATCGGAATCTCAATTACCACTTGCGTTGGCAGCACTGTCTACACTCTGACAACTCTCTGGGTGAAGAAGTTTCCCCTCATGTTTCCCTTAAACATTTCACATTTCACCCTTCACCCTTGATCTCCAGTTGAATTCTCGCCCAACATCAGTGGAGAAAGCCCGCTTGCATTTACAGTCTCTATACGCCTCATAATGATGTATACCTCTATCAAATCTCCCCTCAGTCTTCTACCCGCACGGAATAACATATGTAATCTTTCCTTTTAATTCAAAATATTCAGTCCCGGCAATGGCCGTGTAGATTTTTTTCTGTAATCTTTCAATCTTATTTGCATCTTTCCTGCAGGTGGTTGAGCCCAGCCGCACACAATATTCAAAGTTGGGCTCCAGAAAAGTCTGAAACCATAGCAACATAACATCCCAACTCCTGTACTTTGGTCTATGAAGGCCGACGTACGAAAAGCTGTTTTTACGACCCTGTCTAACTGTGCCGCAACTTTCATTGAATTATGGATCTGCATTCCCAGATTCGTTTGTTCTATCGTACTCCTCAGTGCCCTATTTCTCATTGTGTCAGACCAACCCTGGCTGGTCCGCCCAGAGTTATGTATGTTAAATGCGATCTGACATTTTCTGACCCATTTTTCCAGCTGTCCCAGATCCCGTTTCATGTTTCGGTAGTCTTCCTCGCTGTCGATCACACCGGCAATGTTGTTGTCATCGGCAAAGCTAACGACATTAACACACAGATCGTTGATATGGATTACAAATAACAACGAACACAGCCTCGATCCCTGGGGCACTCCATTCATCACAGGTCCGCAGTCAGAGAGACAACCATCCATTACCACACTCTAGCTTCCCCAACAAACCCAATGGCGAATCGTATGTACAACCTCATCGTGAAAGCCAAACGACTGAACCTTCGGGAGCATCCTCCCATACGGAACCTTGAGAAGTTCCTTGCTGAAGTCCCTGTTAGACGGCATCCACTGCCTTGCCTTCCACACCATTCCTGGTAACTACCTCGTAAAGCTCTGTGAGATTGGTTAGACATGACCTACTACGCACTGGCCCATACTGACGATCGCTAATGTTCCTGTTTGTCCGGATACTTCCCTTCATACCCCATGGTCAGCGTAGTCTGAACATGGAGGACCATTCCTCATTTCGCAGTTCTTGACGAGTCCTTTCCAAGCAAAACTATGGACATCATCCTGCGGTCGGCAGTCACATTTACGGCCTATTGTTGTTAAATTCTCCTGCAGTATTATCAGACGCATTGAGAGTAATCTGGAAAAGGAAGGCGTCGTAGCTTGAAAAAATTAATGGATGGATTTAAATAGTGAGATGCGGTACACTGGATAGAGCACAGAACATAGAATATTACAGCACAGTACAGCCCATCGCCTCACGAGGTTCTGACAGCCTTTCAAATAATTTAAGTTCAAACTAATACATCCCGGCTGCATCTGAATCAGAATCAGAAACAGATTTAATATCATCGGAATATGTGGTGAAATTTGTCACCTTTACTGCAGCAGTACAGTGAAATAAAGTATAAATAAATTTAGAGAAAACAAACATGAGTTGTAGGTGGCGGAGGGGAAGTGTCTGTTCCTGAATCGCTGAGCCTGAGCTTTCCGGCTTCTGTATCTCCATCCCGGTGGTAACACCGTGCAGAGGGCGTGTCCTGTTGGTGAGCAACTTTTATGATGGATGCCACTGTTACAAGAATCACCCCCGGTAATAATGATCAGTGAGGTACAGAGAATCTGCATTTGCCAACAAGTAACCTGCATTATTTCAACTAAAAAACCACGTAGGTTCACACACCATCTTCACCCTGATACTGGGATACTGGGAGTATCACACCCTGATACTGATACTGGTACTGGGGAGAAAGAAACGAGGACAGAGACTGATGAGGTAGCGAGAGATAGAGCAGGGTAGAGAAAGACCATGGGGAGGGAGGCCGGCGAAGTCGAGGAATCTGGTGTGGCGAGAGATCGGGGTTGGTGAAAGATTTCAGATGGGGAGAGAGATCGGAGTCGGGTGTTTGGTGTCGGTAGAAAGCGGGAGGGGGATAAACGGGAGAGAGATGACGTGCGAGGTGATGCATTTTTTAGGCTCCAGTAAGAGCGGGATGTCTACATTATTGATAAGACTTTAGGGATTTTGAGATTTGTTTATAAATCGAAAGATCCACGATGGCACTGGCGATACACGCGGCGTATTGCCGACAGCTCGCAAAATGTCTGGATGTATTTCTGCTGAACCACTGTCTCTGCAATGTGAAGCCCCTAATTTCCCTTTAAGAAAAGTACTGTTGAACTGTCTAAATTACTCAGCAGTTTAACGAGCTGCTGAAGGACCAGGTGGACTTGACTCTCGGGAATGCAGGTGCGGCACCTTTCAGCGATCAGCGAAGGTCAGCCATTACCATTGCCGGAAAAGAGGTCGGTTCGGAAGACTTCAAGCCAGACTAAATCGCCGGGCTATGAAGCATCCTCTACCCGGCATCTTCTTAGCCAAAGGCCAATGACTTGAAAACACGATACATTACGTAAGCGCAACATTGCATTTTCGGAGGGAAATGAGGGGCTGCTGTCTTCTCTGTTTCATGCAGACATGGCTCAGTTCGGTGGAACAGCCAGAAGGCTTCTCAATCCACCGTTCGGAGAAGATATGACGGTATTGTGGTGCGGGGGGGGGGGAGGGGGCGGGTCTGTGCGGTATTGTTTCATGATAAACTCTTCATACTCTCCGTATATAGTGGTCTTACCGCACCCTTGTTCCCCCAATCACAACATCCAATGATTGAGTTCTGTCGTTGCTGCTTACCGAGAGGTTCTCCTCATTGATCCGGACGTCACTTCACATACCGCCAGAGCAGATGTTAAGCAAGCATACCATGTACTGAGTGCCGCGACCAGCAAACAAGTAACTGCCTACCCTGAGGACTTTCAAATCATTGCGGGGGTTTCCATCAGGCTTATTTAAAGAATCCAGGCTTATTTGTCATCAGCACGTCATCCTCAGTACCATGGGCTCCCGCACTCTCGACCGCTGTTAGAGCAAGATCAGGAAAGCCTAACATTCCATACCCCAGGCTATATTTCGGGCCTTCTGGACGTCTGGTTTTCTTTCTCCTACCTCCATCCAGGCGGAGGGTGAGGAACATGAATCCAGATGCATCGGCAACGATGTCGCCGGAATCGGAGGGCCGACGACTGAGTTGCTTCGAGGAGATGGACAGAAACAAATGTGACCCGGGGCTCATAAGAGAATCTAAATGTCACCATCTTTATAATGACTCTGGAGAACGAGTGTTTCCCAGTAATTCATTCAGAGTCCAGAGTGTTCCTTAACCAGAAGCAATGGAGAAACATAGTGATATACAAAGTGCTGAGAAACAGAGTCGTGGCAATATTTATCACATTCATTCATTATTATTATTTATCCATTGATTTTGTTTTGTATTTTTCTGATCTGATAGTATCTATTGCTGTGTGCAGCACATCATCAGCTTCCCTGGTGGTCTAGTGGTTAGGATTCGGCGCTTTCACTGCCGCGGCCAGGGTTCGATTTCCGGTCAGGGAATAAAGATATTGCCTGCTGTAATTTAATGCGTTTATTTTAAATCATCGTGTGTATTAGCTTGCTGCCACAGACACCCCATTCCCGTCCATGCTTAACCTGCATCCGCCTGATTCTGCAGCATAAGACCACAAAATATAGGAGCAGAATTAGGCCGTTTGGCCCATCGGTTTGCTGCGACATTTCCTCTCAGCCCCATTCTCCTGCTTTCTACTGGTATCATTTCATGCCCTAATCAATCAAGAATCTATCGATCTCGGACAAATATACAAAGATACTTGGACTCCGCAGGGGCCTGTGGCAACGAATCCGACAGATTCGCCACTCGCTGGCTGAACAACTCACTCCTTATCTCTCTTCTAAAAGGATGCTCCTCTATCTCGAGGCTGCGTCCTTTGGTCTTAGGTTCTCCCACCATAGGAAACATCCTCTCAACATCCGCCCTGTCAAGTCCTTTCACCATTCGATAGCTTCCAATGAGGTCCCGCGCAATCTACTGAATTCCAGTGAATGCGGGCCCGGCGCGATCAAACGCTCTTCACATCACTAACCATTCAATCCTAGCATCATTCCTCTGAATCTCCTTTCAACCCTCTCCAGCTTCAGCCATTCTGTCTCAGGTAAGGGAACTAAAACTGCTCACATTACTCCAAGTGAGGCCTTGCCAGTTCTTTATAAAGTCTCTGAATCAGAACCTTGCTTTATATTCCAGTCCTCTTGAAATGAATGCGAGCATCGCACTTGCCTTCCTCATCACAGACCCAACCTGCAAATTAACCTTTGGGACATTATGGTGCCGGTGTGTACGTCACAATGGGAGGCCTGTACTCGGACTCCCAAGGCTCTTAGCGCCTCAGTCTTCTTGTTTGCATTTTATCTCCTCTTAGAAAGTCTGCTCCTTCATTTCTGATATCAAAGTGTGTGACCATATATCCCCCTGTACTGCATCTCATTGTCAATTCTCCAACCTTCTGCAGCCTCTCTACCTCCAAGAAGGACTTCCTGCTCTTTTCGCTCTGAGAATTCTGCATATGGTGAGCGGTGTCATACCAGAAGTCTCCCATATCGAGCTGACTACCACACACCCTCACTTGCACCCGCCCAACTCTTGTCCATTCCTTAACTCCCCATACTGGTCATCTGCTCTCCACGTTCAGTTCAGCGTCAGTGTGTGTATCGAAAATGTGTACTATTTCTCTCCGCCCACAAATGCTGCCTGACCCGCTGTCCACTGTTCTTGCAGCGATTCGTTATTTGTTCTGTCTGACACTTGTTAGACAATGAAAACATGACTTTGAAAAAATATTGCAGGTGTAGTCTCAATAAAGCTGGAAATAACTGTGCGAGGTCTTACTGACAATAACTTGCAATCGATACAATGTAGATTTGATCTTCACTACTCGCTGCACCTCAATCCACTCAGAGATGCTGTCTCTCTGTAGAAGAGGGTGACCATACATTCCCCATATTGGACTCTGGTCCTACTCACTCAGTTTGCCGACATCACCTTGACTCATCTGCCCGGGGTTATCACTGCTCAAATCTCAGTGAGTATTGTCAGGTCCGGTCGGGTTTATTGCCGTGTGCACAGGGACGGTGAGGGACAGGTTCAATGAAACACTTGCAGCGTCATTGCAGGCTCGAAAAGACAGACAGTACGCAGAACATAAATTGTACAATTCTGCATCATTAACAAAAAATAGATACAAATCTCGTGCCAGTTTCCGATTTGGAAATGATTCCTCAGGCAAACTGATCACATAGATTGCGAACTATTATATCCACGGGGGAGCATGCACGCCGAATAAAGGCTGTTTATTACTTTTCTTTAAACAGACAGACAACAGAAAGAAGGGCGAGTCTCTAGTCCTTTTCAGCCAGCCCTGGCATTCAATAAGATCAGGCTGGCCCAGACTTTTTCTCAATTCTACTCCCCATACAGCAGTTGCCGGACAAAAGTCGACCGGTGTCCTCCACCAAATCTTCTACCGTCTCCCCAGGAGAAAGGAGATAAACTTCTGTCGCCCGCCTTTATTTCGACGCCCTGACAGCGGCCCCAGCTTCGAACAGAAGCATATGGATATGAATGTTATATAATGGGACATTGTCCTGAGTTTTGCTCAGTATTGACGGGACTTTGGGGAGGCAGAAGCAGTCAGAGTCTGTGGGAGGGAACAGCTCTAGGATGAAACCCTTTCCGCAATTGGATAACACGTTGGATTGACAACTGCATACACGAATGAGAGCTAGGTAGGTTGCACGTAGTTTGACGAGATTGGTTGATGTCGGACTATTACACCGCGTCAGTGACAATCGGCGAGGGTGATTTTGACGGAAGGTCAGCGAACCGATTTGTCAATGGCAATATGGCTCGCTAGACAAGAGAGCAATGGGGAGTCTGTACAGTGAGTGATATGAAACGGCGAAAGCTTTTCGCGTTCAGAGACCGTGCTGCCTATTTCAGAGAAACAGTCATAATCTCAATCTCCCCTCTCCCAGCCGCGGCTGAACAACATTTCTTATTGAATATGTGAATATTTTTATAAGTTGAAAATTCAAGTTTTTTCAGCTAATCGAAATTTCACATGGTGGTCGTGTCTTAACGGAGCACTGAAACAAAGTCCAGGAGCAGATTTGTTTGAAAAACCGCCACTCCTTCATGTCATATTACCTGTTCAACCCGACATTTCAGCACCAGCTTACACCCGTTCGCTTGAACTTGTGAGGAGGAGGAAGAGGATGGGGAGAGGGAGAGAGAGTCACATCGTTGACAGGGCAAGAGAAATAAACGGGGGAGTTTGAAAGGCAGTTGGAGGGAGAGAGTTACACGACAATTTACCAATTTCATGTTCACTTTCGGCCACTGTTTTCCTCCCAGTGCTTTCTTGACCACAGAGTAAGTCACCTCACCCACAAAACGACCTGGATCTTTCCGTCCCTTCATTTAAACTCGAACGCTGCAGAGCTGGTAAGTATTATCACCGTTTGGACTGAGGAGGAGAAATGGATCTTGCGTTTACACATTGCCCTTCAACAGAGGGAGCAAGAGAGGGCACAAGTTATATACTTCTTGATGCCATTCTTCCAGTTTCTTCAATTATAAAGGCAATTAATATTAAATTAGCGCCATTAATTCTTACAATTCCATAGTTAGTTCTGAATTGGATGCAAGGATTCTGCTCAGTGCGATAAATCGTCCGCTGTCTAACTTAAGGAAGTATGTTGGTGAACGAAGCTCCTCTATATCAATTCTGCATCCTTTTGGTCTTAGATTCTCCCACCATAGGAAACATCCTCTCAACATTCGCCTTGTCAAGGCCTTTCACCATTCGACAGCTTCCAATGAGGTCCCGCGCATCCAGTGAATGCAGGCCCGGCGCCATCAAACGCTCTTCATATCAATCGCCATTTAATCCCAGCATCATTCCTCTGTATCTCTTTTCAACACTCTCCAGCTTCAGCCATACTTTCTCAGGTAAGGGAACTAAAACTGCTCACATTACTCCAAGCGAGTCCTCGCCAGTTCTTTATAAAGTCTCTGAATCAGAACCTTGCTTTATATTCTAGTCCTCTTGAAATGAATGCGAGCATCGCACTTGCCTTCCTCATCACAGACCCAACCTGCAAATTAACCTTTGGGACATTATGGTGCCGCTGTGTACGTCACAATGGGAGGCTTGTACACGGACTCCCAAGGCTCAGTCTTCTTGTTTGCATTTTCTCTCCTTTTAGAAAGTCTGCTCCTTCATTTCTGATATCAAAGTGTGTGCCAATATATTTCCCTGCACTGCATCCCATTTGCCACTTCTTTGTCCATTCTCCAACCTTCTGTAGCCTCTCTACCTCCGAGAAGAACTTCCTGCTCTTTTCGCTCTCAAATATGTGTGTGTTGTTGTCTGATTTGGACGCAAGGATTCTGCTCAGAGCGATAAATTGTCCGCTGTCTAACTTAAGGAAGTACGTTGGTGAACGAAGCGAGGCGCTCTGCATCCGTACAGTTGTAGAACACACCGGCATCAATCGCCCTGTTTCTACTCAGAATCTATTGTTAGACACTCGGTTGCAAAATGAAAATATCGTAGCTAAAAAGTCTGTATTGGCATGTCGATTTGGCTAGTTTCCACCTGTCCCCACCCAGCAGCAAGTGCATGTTTCATTGCGCTTGTGTGTACACATAGATGTGCGCATAAATATAAATTTGAGTTCACTTTGACGTAATCACCAATTGCGTATAATGCATGATCCCCTCGGTTAGATCCGTCACCAGATACAGGTGAATTGAATCACTGTCAGTTGGTTTCGCGCAGTAGAACCTCAAGACGTCGACCAGCATATGCGGGTGTGAGGAGCGTGTGGTGGAATAAAGTGTCAATGTTTTGCGTTGAAATACTGAATCAGGACCTCCTAATCTGGTATATATTTTCAGCTAAAAATGCTGCGAGAATTGAACTGACAGAAATATGGGATGTCAGCTTCACAAATTCTCGAATCTCCCCAGCCAGGGGAACAGGATTTATAGAAGAACGTGTTACTGGCTCCGGATCTGTGTCGGATACGGTACCAGAACTCAGTACATCGGAATCCATGTCGTTAATGAAAATCGAATCGGGAAAGTACCGCGTTGAACAGAGAATCAGAATCAGGTTTATTATCACCAGCATGTGACGGGAAATTTGTTAACTTAGCAGCAGCAGTTCAATGAAATATATAATCTAGCAGAGAGAGAAAATAATAATAAAATAATAATAATAATAATAATAATAATAATAATAATAATAATAATAATACACAACTAAATCAATTACGTATTTTGAATAGATTATGAAAAATGTGCAAAAACAGAAATACTGTATATTCAAAAAGTCAGGTCGTGTTCAAAGCTTCAAAGTCCATTCAGGATTCTGATGGCCGAGGGGAAGAAGCTGTTCCTGAACCGCTGAATGTGTGTTTCTGTCTCATAACCTTAGACACTCAGGTTCAAACCTAATATCCGGTGCCATCTGTGTGGACGTTGCTCCTTTGCAGATTGGAAGAATTTTCATCGGCAGTGTCATGACGGTCTATTATCGTCCCTCATTAATGAGCTGTCCTTACTGTGTGAGGCAGATGACCTGACGTAGCCGGACAGAGGGTTACAATGAGAATATTTAGGCTGCAATTGGGTCGTTCAGTGAGGGCGCAAACTGGACAAAAGTGTTTATTGCCGGAATGTGTGAGGTCATGTACTTCGTTGGGATTAGTATTAAATAAAGGACGATCGGTTGCGGTGAGACTGTCAAAGGAAACTGTTCACGAAGCACAGATGGCGAGCCGATGGGTGGATCAGGTATTTTGCAAGGCAACTGCAGATTGTAGTTTCTTGCAACTGGATTGGAAATTAGAAATGGAGAAAGCATTGTAATATATTTGTGCAGGTTTCTGAGGTAGGCGCTGATGCGGTGACGGGAATTTCACTCCCCATATATGCTGAAGGGTACAGTAGCACTGGAGAAGCTCGGAACAATTTAACTGACTCACCTCCAGTGATGAATGTATGAATGACGAACAACTGAAGTTAACATAGTACACTGCAGAATATAGAATAAGGGCTGAATCTAAGGCGATGGATGAGGCGTACAGTCGAGGAAAATTTCCAGGATGAGGAATTATCGTTTAAATACGAATTAAAGCGGAATATCTGTACATACATTCCTGATACCAGAGACTACTCGACGAGGCAGGGTTGTGGATGTTACAGCACAGGGCTGAATCAAATAGGATATGGGCGCTTAAAAAAATATTAAGGAAATTGTGGGTTGCAAAACAGCCAAAGAAGATAGTTTGAAACGTGGGGAAGTGCAGCCGTGATCATATGACATAAACGGACGGGAGCCATCAGTAACTGACATTGCCCCCTTACACTGGGAGTAACGTTTCGAAATGTTCTATTCAGCAACAATGTAAACCCATGGAACTGGTCTCCCGGCTGACCTGCATACAGAACGACGACTTAAAATGCCAGGACCGGATTAAGAATGAAATAAAGTCGGCCTGACGGATGGTCTCACTGCCGGGAACTGTACTACATCGAATCTCAGGGATTGGGGATCTGTAGTCAATGACACTGTGGGTCGGCCGGACGAATGGTCTCACTGCCGGGAACTGTACTACATCGAATCTCAGGGATTGGGGATCTGTCGTCAATGACACTGTGGGTCGGCCTGATGAATGGTCTCACTGCCGGGAACTGTATTACATCGAATCTCAGGGATTGGGGATCTGTAGTCAATGACACTGTGGGTCGGCCTGACGAATGGTCTCACTGCCGGGAACTGTACTACATCGAATCTCAGGGATTGGGGATCTGTAGTCAATGACACTGTGGGTCGGCCTGACGAATGGTCTCACTGCCGGGAACTGTACTACATCGAATCTCAGGGATCGGGGATCTGTAGTCAATGACACTGTGGGTCGGCCTGACGAATGGTCTCACTGCCGGGAACTGTACTACATCGAATCTCAGGGATTGGGGATCTGTAGTCAATGACACTGTGGGTCGGCCTGACGAATGGTCTCACTGCCGGGAACTGTACTACATCGAATCTCAGGGATTGGGGATCTGTAGTCAATGACACTGTGGGTCGGCCTGACGAATGGTCTCACTGCCGGGAACTGTACTACATCGAATCTCAGGGATTGGGGATCTGTAGTCAGTGACACTGTGGGTCGGCCTGACGAATGGTCTCACTGCCGGGAACTGTACTACATCGAATCTCAGGGATTGGGGATCTGTAGTCAGTGACACTGTGGGTCGGCCTGACGAATGGTCTCACTGCCGGGAACTGTATTACATCGAATCTCAGGGATTGGGGATCTGTAGTCAATGACACTGTGAGTCGGCCTGACGAATGGTCTCACTGCCGGGGACTGTACTACATCGAATCTCAGGGATCGGGGATCTGTAGTCAATGACACTGTGGGTCGGCCTGACGGATGGTCTCACTGCCGGGAACTGTATTACATCGAATCTCAGGGATTGGGGATCTGTAGTCAATGACACTGTGAGTCGGCCTGACGAATGGTCTCACTGCCGGGGACTGTACTACATCGAATCTCAGGGATTGGGGATCTGTAGTCAATGACACTGTGGGTCGGCCTGACGAATGGTTTCACTGCCGGGAACTGTATTACATCGAATCTCAGGGATTTGGGATCTGTAGTCAATGACACTGTGGGTCGGGCTGACGAATGGTCTCACTGCCGGGAACTGTAGTACATCGAATCTCAGGGATTGGGGATCTGTAGTCAATGACACTGTGGGTCGGCCTGACGAACGGTCTCACTGCTGGGAACTGTACTACATCGAATCTCAGGGATTGGGGATCTGTAGTCAGTGACACTGTGGGTCGGCCTGACGAATGATCTCACTGCCGGGAACTGTACTACATCGAATCTCAGGGATTGGGGATCTGTAGTCAGTGACACTGTGGGTCGGCCTGACGAATGGTCTCACTGCCGGGAACTGTACTACATCGAATCTCAGGGATTGGGGATCTGTAGTCAATGACACTGTGGGTCGGCCTGACGAATGGTCTCACTGTCGGGAACTGTACTACATTGAATCTCAGGGATAGGGGATCTGTAGTCAATGACACTGTGGGTCGGACTGACGAATGGTCTCAGTGCCGGGAACTGTAGTACATCGAATCTCAGGGATTGGGGATCTGTAGTCAATGACACTGTGGGTCGGCCTGACGAACGGTCTCACTGCTGGGAACTGTACTACATCGAATCTCAGGGATTGGGGATCTGTAGTCAGTGACACTGTGGGTCGGCCTGACGAATGATCTCACTGCCGGGAACTGTACTACATCGAATCTCAGGGATTGGGGATCTGTAGTCAGTGACACTGTGGGTCGGCCTGACGAATGGTCTCACTGCTGGGAACTGTACTACATCGAATCTCAGGGATTGGGGATCTGTAGTCAGTGACACTGTGGGTCGGCCTGACGAATGATCTCACTGCTGGGAACTGTACTACATCGAATCTCAGGGATTGGGGATCTGTAGTCAGTGACACTGTGGGTCGGCCTGACGAATGATCTCACTGCCGGGAACTGTACTACATCGAATCTCAGGGATTGGGGATCTGTAGTCAATGACACTGTGGGTCGGCCTGACGGATGGTCTCACTGCCGGGAACTGTACTACATCGAATCTCAGGGATTGGTGATCTGTAGTCAATGACACTGTGGGTCGTTCGCCGTACACTGGCGAACACTAGTGGGTCGTATTGACACTAGTGGGCCGTATTGACACTAGTGGGCCGTACATTGCTCGCTTCTACCGCTTGCTGCCCGTGATCTGCAACATCTCCAGCTGCAGAGACGTACCGGAGATTTGATCAGGGGAAAGCTCTAGTTACAGCTGAGGGAGACGCTAATGCTCTCGGGTGGACTCTGCCACAACTACAGTAACACAGGAATTGAGTGCGATTAGAATCTGACAGAGGATGAAAATGCCTCGCCATGCGAATCGGAGAGCGAAAGGACAGAGTCCACTTCTTTACACTGACGCTGAAATGTCCGTTCTCCGAGTTTGATTCTTTTAGTTTAACAAGACAGTAAAATTCCGAACTGCAGAGAGTTTAAGCTGACTCGAGGGGATTGATCAGAGTCAGAATAGAAATGAACATTGCACAATGAGTAGAAATGTATTGTATTGAATTGTATTTAAGAGTGTAAAAATACGTAGTTCTCAACTGAACACAGAGGGTGCAGCGGTCAGACAGCATCAAGGGTGTGCAATTTTATTGGCAGTGGGGTTGTAGGTGTGAGCGCTGCGAGCAGGGTTCGAACCTGCGCGGGGAATCCCCACTGGATTTCAAGTCCAACGCCTTAACCACTCGGCCATCGCAGCTGAAGAATGTTCAGCATCGCATCAATGTTCAGCACCCACCGTAGCACTGCCCCTGAAGTGAGGGTTTTACTTGATTTATGTTTAATAATGGAAAAGGTGATTCATTATTCTAATACAAATAGTATAATTGGACAGCTGTGGAATTTGTTTCAACACCGTTAGGTCAGAACGGGAGTGTGGAGGGATAACACTGGCGTCATTATCGTAAATGAAGGAGATTTCCAGTATTAGGGATAAAGATCAGGATCAGAATCAGGTTTATAATGACGGACATATGTCAACATTACATTGTTGCTTATATATTCTACCCCTCCTGAACCGAATGTTAAAATTGCATTTGCCTTCCTTTACCTCTGACTCAGCCTGGAATTAAACATTTACGGAATATTGCACAAGGTCTCTTTGCACCTCTGATTTCTGAAAACCTTCCCCATTCAGAGACTTTTTTATCCTTTCTTCCAAGGTGCATCACCGTACCACACGATGATCTGTTTGACAAATCTTCTCCCTTTCTCCTCAACTGTCTTTGATCTTCAATGTGCTTCGAATATTTTGAGTTTTTGAACACGTTGAAGTCAGGCTACATTTCTTATATTTTCCTTTCTTTAGCCCAACTTCCTTCAGAGTGGAGTGACAATCTCAGTTTTCCAACCATCAGGATCTATTCTGGAATATCAAGTCAAGTCATTTCTTAATTGTCATTTCGACAATATCTGCTGGTACAGTACATAGTAAAAACGAGACAACGTTTTTCAGGACCATGGTGTTACATGACACAGTACAAAAACTAGACAAATCTACGTAAAAAACAACACAGAAAAAAAAAACTACACCAGACTACAGACCTACCCAGGACTGCATAAAGTGCACAAAACAGTGCAGGCATTACAACAAATAATAAACAAGACAATAGGGCAGTAAGGCGTCAGTCCAGGTTCTGGGTATTGAGGAGTCTGATAGCTTGGGGGAAGAAATTGTTACATAGTCTGTTCGTGAGAACCCGAATGCTTCGGTGCCTTTTCACAGACGGCAGGTGGGAGAAGAGTTCGTAAGAAGGGTGCGTGGGGTCCTTCATGATGCTGTTTGCTTTGCGGATGTAGCGTGTAGTGTAAATGTCCGTAATGGCGGGAAGACAGACCCCGATGATCTTCTCAGCTGACGTCACGATCCGCCGCATGGTCTTGCGAGATGGTGCAATTTCCGAACCAGGCAGTGATACAGCTGCTCAGGATGCTGTCAATACAACCCCTGTAGAATGTGATGCGGATGGTGGGTGGCAGCCTTCTCAATAAAGTAGAGACACTGCTGGGCTTTCTTTGTCATGGAGCTGGTGTACATACGTGAAGGAGCGCTGACAGAATCTCTTCAGTTGCCTCTTTCAGAACCCTGGGTGTAGTCCAACTGGTCCCGATGACATCTAACTTCAGACCTTTCAGCTTCACAGGCACCTTCTCCAGGTCACAGCATCCACTCTCACTGATGCCCTCTGACACGTGTTTCTCGGTGCCATTATGCTGGTGTCTTCCACAGAGCAGCCTGGCGCAAAATATTCATTCAGTTCGTCCCTTTTCTTTTCCCCCATTACTGCTTCTTCCGCGTCATTTTCCAGCTTTCTGATACCCACTCTTGTATCCCTTTTATTATCATATGTCTGAAAAATGGTATTTTCTCTATTATTAGCCATTTTTAAAGGGTTCCAAACCTCCGGCTTCCCACTAATGCTTGTTGTTTTATAAGCCCTCACTTTTGCCTTCATGCTGTCTTTACTTTCCAGTATCAGCCATTGTTGCCTCATCCTCCCTTTCGAATATTTATTCTTATTTGGGATGCACCTTTCCAATTCCCCCCAAAAGCACTCGCCATTGTGGATTTTCCGTCAGCTATGCTGGAGCCACTTTCCAATCCTCCTGGACGGCTCCAGACATAGTTCCCTGTTATTTTCTGCCAGTAACGGGGTCGAGGACAGTTATGGTTCCTGATTTTATTTCAGCCAGTGACGGGGTCGGCGACAGTTGTTGACTTTGTTTTTCCATGTGAGTGAGGGGGTCGAGGGCTGTTATCATTCCTGACTTTATTTCCGCGAGTGACGTGGTCCGGTTTTTTTATTGTCACTATTGGGTTTTTTTTTTGCTGCGGGGGAGGAGGCATTTTGGGGTCTGCGAGATTTGTTTCTTTACTTTTTTCGAGCCGGGGTTGATGTTTGTCCTTTCATGAAAACCGATGGTCTCTCGGTAGTTCATTGCTGTCTGGAGCAGACAAATCTCAGAGTTGTATTGTACATGCGGACTTTGACAATAAAATTAACCCTTTGAACATTTATATTCTCCTCACTCGTGTTACTGCAGTTCCACTTACTGTATGAAATACTCGTAACTCTGATTTTATCTTCTCGCTCTCAGACTGCAGGACAAATTCGATCATATTACAATCACTGCCTCTCAAACATTCCTGTATCTTAATCTACCTGGTCGAAACACAACACAGTACACAATCCACAATTGCCTTTTTCTAATGGGCTCAACCAAAACGTACTCTAAAAATCCATTCAGAAGGCATTACACAAATTCCCTCTCTGAGTATCCAGCGACAACTGGACTTTCTCAAACTACCTACATATTGAGATCATACAATGACCACCGTAATATTGCTATTTTCCCATGCCTTGTGCAGCTCCGGTTGTCATTTGTACTTAACGTCGACTGCTAGAGGACTGTATATAACTCCCATCCTCTGATCCTATGTTATCTCTCACTAAGCATTATTTTTATTTTCTGTACAGCACTATCAATTGCGATAAATAAAATAAATAGAAATTTTAAAAGGGAATTGCCTGGGAGAGTTCATGTGTTCATGTGTTTAGAAACGACTAAACTGAGTGGAAGAAGTGGTTCTTGATAAAAATGTGATTTTCTATTTTCAGACTCCTCTACATCCACCACAGCACGCTACAATCCCCCACCCCACCCCAGGGGGTAGGAATGTGCAGAGGGCATGTTTGGTCTGGCGAAGGTCCTGAATGATGCACGCAGCCTTCTTTTGGCACCATATTGCGAACGTGTCCTCGATACTGGCGAGGCGTGCCCGCCACTACAGCTTTCTGTACCTGCTTTCGATCCTACGCATTGGAGCCCCGCCCCACACCAGACTGTGTGGCAACGACTGACAATGATGTCCACGTACGTCCATTGAAATTCATCTGATTCTTTGACAGCACTCTAAAAGACAGCGGCAAGACTGGTAGTAATTTATGAAATTAGTCAGCTCCGCCCTGGGGACAGGCCTCCGTTGTGTCCAGGACATCTTCATGTAGCGGTGACTCAGAGAGGCCTCATTAAGGACTTCATCACCCAGGACATTCCTCTTCTCACTGTTACCATCAGGAAGGAGGTGGAATTCAAAACGCAATTCCAAGCATATTTTTCTCGCATAGGGTGATGCTTCTCAGAAATTTCCTGTCCCGGCGGCTGGTGGACGGTAGATAATTAGAATGATTTCAGGCGGGTGTACAGAAGTATTTGTCCCATGACCAGTGGAGACGTTTGATGAAAGGCACACAATAAGAACTTTACTCAGGACGGATTTTCACACGTCGATGCTGCCTGGCCTGCTGAGTTCCTACAGCATGTTGTGTGTGTTTCGCAAGTTCGTCTCACATTCCGCTGATTATACTTTCACCGACAAGCATTGTTCCATCACGTGACCTTCCAACTCCTGTCACGTCACCTTCCGACTTTGCTATCTGTATTTACCTCTTTTCGGTGCATCTACGTCGAAACTCACAAGAGGATTCCCATTCAAACTGTGCAACCTATCATCCACATTCCCCCGCTCCACGTCCAGTATGACCGCCATCGCCGATGCCGTCACCACATTGCTGTTTCGGTAAAAACTGGTATGGAGATGGAATGAGAGAGAGTGTGTAAAGGATGATTCACATCTTGCTGACAGTTGAGGGCAAAAGGAGAAAATCGTGAAATACAACAGGATGGGGATATTTGCTCAATGACAGAAACTTTTCTTCAGCAAAACTGAGTGTAAAATGAAGAAAACGAAAGAACGAAAGGGAGGAAGAATGCCGAACTGTCATGGACGGGATGGGTAACTACCTTTCCAGTGGAAACTGCGACCTAAACACAAAGTCTTACATCACTAATCTATCCCGGCCATTGTGGATGGTCTTGTGGTTAATTTCATTGCTGCAGCCAATCAAAGGATTCATGTGATTTCAAGTTTCCGGGCATGGGGTCGGAGATTTTTTTTCCCCAGCTTGTTGCTGCTGTTTAGAAGGAGGTGTTGCTTGCTTTGACAGAGAAGCCGAGAATAGAATTAAATGGACTTGGTACGAGCAGATAGGATTAGTCTAGTTTAGGATTGCGGACATTGAAGATGAGATGTTTTGAAAGATCCTGCCGACGGTGTTGACTACTGTTTTAGTCAACATGACTACTGTAGATGGTGTGAACACATTTTACACAATCAGTTCCGTATTATCGTTGCTTGAAATACGCTCAACAAAGTGATACTTCTCAAAGATTCACACTGGGACTGGGCAGGGTACAAGACAACACAGCGTTCTCACACCTCAGACTGAAATCTGACATCTCCAACCCTATCAGGCTGTCGTCGCCCTTCGTTCTTCCTTGAAAAATAGCCATGTTTCCGGATTCCGGTGAGGATACTTTGGGTCCTATTCAGGACAGACACCGCGCACGTTGTTGATGAAAGGGAAACGTGCGTTAAAACTCTTTTCCCAATGGATAAGACGTTCAACTGTTTCCTCTGCTGCGGCCTGACCTGTGAATGTGAAGCACACTTCGCCTTCCAATCAGCAGTTGGGGGAAGCTCTGACGTGTTGTTTATGAGCTTGGCTTCCTAAATACATCACAGACAACAAATATAAATTTAAATGTTGCGTGAAACGAAGACGCGAGATGAGGTTATGCTCCCCAGGAAGGCGGAGTAATCCGGTCATTTTATACAGGGCGCGGGCCACTTCGAAATCGATGCATGTAGCCATCAGCTTCAGGTTAGCCACTGTTACCGGACTCGAGCGTGCAATCTTCTGATAGTCTCACATCAAGAGCCGAAATCAGACGCCTTATCCATTAGGCCACATGGTCAGATTGTTTAGAAATTTGTTAGCTGCCGTGTTATCGTGATTGCCCAAGACATGAAAAGTTACTATTTTAGAACCAGGTGGTGAATTCAAACAGCGTGATAAGGAAACAGCTGGACATTGTTAATTCAAAAGAATTTTATATTTTTCCACTATACAGAATACTCACAGGTTCTCTGAGTTACTGTGCATAGAATAGAACACTTATGTTCAACATGACCATATAGTCTATGGGGGCTATGATAACTACTTGCATTCTATTGTGGTTGGCCCATATCGTTCCAACCCTTCCTTATCCATGTCCACGAATTCCGGTAAAAATGGACAGGCAACAGCAATAGAAATAGAAATAGAACATAAAGCAAACGTGTGGACCATAAACAGAGATTGTGTGTGTTCCAAAGAAATACAGACCCTGAATAACCGACGAGGTGGTGGTGAGGTTAAAGCGATGGACTGGTAATCCATTCTGCTTTGGAAACGTGCATTCGAATACCATTCGTGTCGTTAGCCACTTGTTCTGTTGGACCATCTCTTGCATTTTCACTTAAACCTCTTCAAACTTATCATTCAAATTCAGCTTCAAATTTACTGTCATTCAACCATAAACATGTATACATCTAAATGAATCAACTAATTATCTGGACCCAAGCTGTGAAACACAAAATCTAAATTACATAAAATATTGTTAACACAACAATATTAACAGAGATTTGAATATATTCTGGAGACGTACAAGATGGCAAGCATACATATACAGTAGGACATATAGTTAAATATATATGTATATTTCTACAGACTTTGCCATAAGTAATGATTAACGGATGTCAGCTGGGTGTTCAGAAGTCTCAAAGAGCGAGGAAGATGTTATTCAACCAAACAGTCCTTGTTCTTATCCCTTAGTACGTTCCTCCTGACGGTATGAGGTCGATGATATTGTGGTTCAACAGAACTAATGGGAGTTGCCTTTGATAATATTGAGGTCTCTGTGAACGCAGCGCTTCTAGGATGTGGACGAAGGAGCCCTGATGATTCTCGCAGCGGTCCTCACACTCCATTACAATGTTCGTGTGCAGATGTTTTGCAATTCCCGTGTGAGACGGTTATGCAGCTGCTAAGGACACTGCCGACTGTGTTCCGCTTAGGTCTGGTTGGAATGGAGGCGGGAAGCTTCTCTTGCCTCAATCTCCCCTGGAACTCGATGCAGTTCTCTGCCCTCGAGACTAAACACGTGGTATTGAGGAACTATGTGAGATCACTTGTGATGTGCACGCCAGGAAACTCGGCGCTCCTGACTTTCTGCAGAAAGGAGCGGTAGCTGTACAGAAAGTAATGATCCGGTAGTTTTTCCCTATTGCTCCACACAGGGTCCGAGGGAACTCATTGTCCTGGGGATTCGCCCACCGTCACTTGCCTGAAGACTGCAAAATAGCTCATCCACTGTAATCTGCATCGGGTCCATGATCTCGCCGCTGCTTTGTCTCACTCCTTCGACGTTGTGACTGTCTCGCGAGTAAATCACCCCCACCTCTTCTGGCTCCACGCACAGAACATCATTCTGATCTCCCCGCGGACCAAGGTTGTCCCTGCAGTCCTGCTGCTCTTAACATATCGGCAGAAGCACTGAGGATTCTCCTTTAGCTCGAGCAAACTCACGCCTTCTGAGTTAACATGTAGTGTTTTGTCATCCTGATTTCTTTCTCTTGAATTTCTCATCCTCCTGAAGGGCGTGCTCTGGACCGGTATTTTACCGTTTAGCACCTGATATCACCTGTATCGCTTCCCGTATAATAAGCATACAACAATGACAAGTTTAGTGTTGATGTTGATGAAAGAATGTTGCTGATTACTTCATTGCTCCTATTTGTCACGAACTTTAGCCAATAATACCAGCGGAAGCGAGTCATTGATTGAAGAGAGATGATGGGAATACATAGCGCAGAAAGCAACAGAGCAGTATCCCTTCAGATTATCCTCTAAATGTATTATTTTACACACAATTTAGCTAATTTAATTGTATTGACCTATCCATATGGAATGTACTGATCTCCCTTGTTTAACTAATCTGTGAATGTACCGTCCGAATGCTCACTAACTAAGGCCAGATAAGACATCTTGAACCGAAGCGTGGACATTCCACTCCACATGCTGTCCAAGTCGCTCATTTCCTCCATTGTTTAATGCTGCAGATTCTAGTGTTGTATCTCTCAAAATTCAGATACGGGCTTTCCGGAAGTAAATGTAAAGTGAGATTATAGTTTTCTGTTGCAGGAGCTCAGTGGGTCAGAGAGTATCTCTGCAGGGGAAAGGACAGACATTGTGATAATTAATGTCCGAAACTCTTCCTCAGGCGGAGGGCGATCAGGTTCTGGAGCCCACTACCAGAATGTGCATTGCGATCCCAAACATCAATGGCCCCAAAGAGTCGCGTCTGGAATTTTATGCGACCAAGTGTGAGAAAAATGGTTTAGTAGACGATGGACAGAATAACCTTAATTGCATCTTAAACCTACCATCGTTTTGCCACTGGGAAGGAGTCACGGCATTGAGAAACCTCTAAACTTACGATAGCGAGGACTGAGTGTGCACAGCAACAGGCACAGGTCATCGAGAGGATACAGGGAAATGTGTCATAACAACGGCAACGCTGAACGAGACGGGAGAATTAGGCTCGTCGGGAATACATGGAGAGAAGCAATATTTAGTTTCCCTTGTCGTTCTGTGCAAATTCTGAGTGAATATCTAACTCTGATGAAGCGCGTCGAAGAGCCACTTGCCAAGCCAGCTTAGAAACATCAAAACATGGAAAGCCCACAGAACAATACAGACCGTTCGCGCCACAAATCTGTGCCGAGCATGTCCTTACTTTAGAAATTACCTAGGATTACCCATTGCCCTCTATTTTTCTAAGCTCCATGTACCTATCCAGGAGTCTCTTAAAAGACCCTATCGTATCCGCCTCCACCACCGTCGCCGGCAGCCCATTCCACGCACTCACTTATCGCTGATCTCTCCTTTGTACCTACCTCCAGGCACCTTTCAACGGCACCCTCTTGTGTTAGCCGTTTCAGCCCTGGAATAAGCTCAGACTATCCACAAGATCATTGCCTTTCATCATCCTCTACACCTCCATCAGGTCACCCCTTGACCTCCATCGATCGAAGGAGAAAAGGCCGAGTAAACTCAACCTATTCTCATAAGGCATGCTCCTCAATGCAGGCAGCATCATTGTAAATCTCCTCTGCACCTTTTCTATGGTTTCCACATTTTTCCTCTAGTGAGGAGACCAGAACTGAGTACAGAACTCCAAGTGGACTCTGACCAGGGTACTAGATAGCTGCAACATTACCTCTGGGCTCCTAATCTCAGTCCCATGATTGATGAAAGCCAATGCACCGTACGCCTTCTGAACCACAGAGTCAATCTGCACAGCAGCTTTGAATGTCCTGTGGACTCGGACCCAAAAATCCCTCTGATTCTCCACATTTCCAAGAGTCTTACCATTAAAACTATATTCTGTCATCATATTTGAACTAACAAAATGAACCACTTCACACTTATCAGGGTGGAACTCCATCTGCCACTCCTCAGCCCAGTTTTGCATCCTATCAATGTCCCGCTGTAAACTCTGATAGCCCTCCACACTATCCACAACACCCCCAACTTTTGTGTCATTAGCAAGTTTACTAACCAATGCCTCCACTTCCTCATCCATGTCATTTTTTTAAAAAAAATAACAAAGAGTATGGATCCTAGAACAGATACCTAAAGCACACACTGTTCACCGACTTCCATGCAGAATATGACCCGTCTACAACCACTCTTTGCCTTCTGTGGGCAAGCCAATTCGGGATCCACAAAGCACTGTCCCCTTGAATCCCATACCTCTTTACTTTCTGAAGGAGGCTTTCATGGGAAACCGTACGCAATGCCACTATGTACTATGTCCCCCAGCTGCTCAGTCTCCCATTTCAGGATATTGTGGATGCGATCAGAAGCATCACTAATCGTGGCAAATGGGATGCAAACTACCAACCTTGAGTCTTTTTCACGTTCACAGAATGGCCTATCCGACCCCCGAACTATTGAATCCCCGTATTACCTCTTCCTTCCTCTTCAGTTCCCCACCCTTCAGAGCCACAGGGTCAGGCTCAGTGCCAGAGAGACGGCCACTGTTGCTTCCCCAAGGTATGTCCTCCCTCCCTACAACACTCAAAATGGAGTACTTATTGTTAAGGAGGACAGCCATAGGAGTGTTTTCCACTATCTGCCGCCCTCCATTCCCTCTCCTGACAGTAACCCGCTTATCTCTCTCCTGTAGTCCCGTGGTGACTACCTGCCTATCACTCCTGTCTATCACCTGCTCACTCTCCCTAACAAGCCGAAGGTCCTCGAGCTGCTCTCCAGCTCCCTATCTCGGCCTCGAAGGAGCTGCAGGTTGATGGACCTGGCGCAGACGTGGCCATCAAGGAGGCTGAAAGTCTACTGGCCATCCCATATCTGAGACCCAGAACAGGAAAGTTGCCTCACAGTCATACCCGATAATCTAAAGCGCCGAGCAGCGCTAAACGCGTTATTTTCTAACACTTCTCCCGACCTGTGCGGAACTTTCTCTGTCTGTACGAATCGATTGGTCCGCCAGGGAGTTTCAAACTGCCGGGAGAAGAAGTGAGTGCATTTGCTTTGATTAAGGAAAAGGTGTTGAGAAATTAAAAATTATGAGAATACAGCAGAAGGTTCTCCAAGTGGCGGCTGAACAGATTGAGGGTTTATTAGTACTGATCGTCAGTAATCAATATATTCGGGCATGGTTGCAAAAGATTGGAAAAATACAAATGTCGCCTCATTCAACAACATTTAAAGCAATCTGCGATATTTCTATGTGTGGCTTGCCGCAGTGATGTGAAATATACTGTCCTCGCATCCACAGAGGTGTTTGATTATACTCACTCTGTGATGAGCTGTAAGCAGAGATACCTGAAATATTAATTAATATTTTAACCGGCCCTACCATACCAGCTGTGCGTTTTCAGTCACTTATGTTATTATTTCGATTTTCAGTATTATTCTTATTTCTTTTTCAAAAAAAATCGACTACACTTTCTGATAGAATTCAGTTAGTTCCAGAGACAGAAAGTTAATCCTGTTGCATTAGAAGTTCTTTAAAGGTCAGCGTACATTTATCATCAGTGTCAGTAGATGTTCCTACATACTGCAGTGAGATTTATTTTGCTGAGTACCGGACCGGACGTGTGGACAGAGAGAAACAGAGAATAGAGGGAGAAGTAAGCAAGCAGATGGTCACGGGACTTCGGGATGTGAGCAGGGATAAAGACGGAGATATGAAAGGACAAAGACGGAACAGTCCGGAGATGAAAAAGATTTAAAAAAGCACATAACTCCACTATGTTCCACTCCCATCATGTTTCCCTCACGGTGAAACTCAGAAATCGAATCTGATGTACCGGCGTGGGAGAGGAAATAAGCGGGGCATTTATAGTGGAATCGAGGGCATTGTGAGGGACATTGGGAGTCAAACACCGTGAGCATCACTATATGGAAGAATGATTAACAGCGGAGAGGGTGCAGGGTGGAGAAACGGGAGCGGATCCATCCTGACTGGACACACCGGGAGTAAAACGATGCTCGCATCACGAGATTGAGAAATGAGACGTAACGGAGCGAGTGAAAAAAAAACGGGCGGGACATCAGTGGATTGTCCCTGACTGTTCCCGAGTTCGACCGAGCGTTCATCTGAGTGAATTAAAGCTGGAGCGAGTCGCACATATTTGAGAAAAATCTGATGAAGAGAAAATTTCACCTGCACAGAGTAGACAGCGAATGAAGTATGTCTCCAGTAAATACATGCGTATGTCAGAGCTCTCAGTTGTTAACCGTGGTTCTACATATCGGAAAACTGATAGCTTGTGGAGGGAAATGGCGATTGATTTAATTCTACTGCTGAAACCAGCTGGTCGCTCTATGATTTAACGAATTTGGTTAATCGTTTCAGCGGGTATTTCACCGTGTTCTTCAGCTCCTCCCTGAACTTGCTCTGAGTCACGGCGTAAATACATGTGTTGGTGCAGGAGCTGAGGATCTGCAGCATCGTCGCCGTGGAGTCTGCGATATAAATCGGATCAGCGACCGTGTAACGAGGGTTGTTTGCAATCCTTACGTAAATATCAAAAATCAGACGTGTTAACCACAGAAATATAAAACTACTGGTTATACTGAATAGTAAAACGACCGATTTCCTTCTGTTCTCCATCTCGGGATCTTTCTCATTCTTTCCGTCGCTGCGGCCCCGGAGCCCCATCCGGACTTTATTGGCGGAAAAAATCCGTCTCGCTGTCAGAGCATTGAACAATGACATCAGAACAAACGGCAGAGTAGGCATGAAAATGCGATGGATCATCGCAAATGCGGTCCAGGAGGGAGACGTAGAGAAGTTCTGTTTGCTCAAACAGCCATAGAAAACTCCATTTATTATCATCGAAGGTTCTACTGTAAAGTGGAAAGGGATACTCTCTAAACAACCCAGAACACTCACTGTCCCGATAACCACAGCCGCCGTTCTTTCGGTGCAATATTTTGTTTTCAGCTTTTCACAACAAATGGCCACAAATCTGTCACAGGTGAACGCGACTGTCAGCCAGACAGAGACCCTGGTGCTTGCTAAAAGCAGGCAACGGGAGACCCTGCAAACGGGAGTTCGATTGAGGAAGGAAGACCGAAAGTATATGACAACAGTCCACCTCAGCAGTGGGTCAGAGAGAACGACCAGGAGATCGGCCGCTGCCATTCCCAGCAGGTAGCGAGTGATGCATTTGGAGAGACCGCACTTTCCTCGGGACATGATAACAATCGCCACCAGGTTAACTGCGAGAGAGCGGGATGGAAACAGAGAAATTACTGACTAGTCACTGAAATAGATGCCGCAGTGTGATAGAATCAGATTAGATCGTGTTCATTGTTTTTGCCTCAAAGAGTGAATACCGGACGCAGAACATATGAAGCGACTGGCAGTGCGCTTTATCAGAGTGTCAGAGAACTTGCCAAACATTTTGTAAATGAGCTAAATCTGGGTGAATTCTCAAACCGACCAGAGGACAGCTGTTTTAATGCTTCCACGGCCGCAGTAAGAGATGGACATTAAATATCCGCATCACTGGCTCTGAGCAGCACAGGAATGAAATGAAATCCACATCGGCGGTTCCGTCTGCTCATATTCCTGAAATACATGAGCCATTCGCGTTGTTCCACCACACAGTCACGCAATTCCTATGGGCCGAACCATATATTTACGGCCGGTTCCAACAGAAACAGAGTAGTCCGGTGTCCTCCTGTGCAGACATTTCGATTCACAATTGGTCGGTGACATCGAGACAGCGGAGAGGATTTCAGTCAAAGGCAGCATCTCGGCTCCAATATGGAGCGCTGCCTGCTACGAAAGCAATGGGATAAATATTGTCGCCGCCTTCCGCCCATGACTGAAATGCGGGGACTGGACAGGTGGCTGTGGAAACAAATAGCGAGAGAAACACTTCAGAACATCGGAATTAACTCTCAGTTTCTGCCGTTTGCAGGAGTGACAGCGGCTTACCGGGAATTCCAACAGCTGAAATAACAGGGTAGTAAATGTCTTCTATCCGCAAGATTACTGGATATCCCATTTGAGTGACGCAGTGAACGCGATTGCTCTAAATTCCACAGCTCGGCAAGACACTCTGGGCTGACGTACTGCAACAGTCTCTGATTTATACAGGGGATCGATCTCCAGTGACAAGGTCCCACCTCTGACCATTGTTATTGAACAAACAAATTACATCGCCGGCAGTGTCTCAGGTGCAAATACTGTTGGCATGTAACACAAACACGTCAGAATCATTGCCATTACCTCAGTCAGATCCCTCTATGCAATTCGACCAAAATGTGTAATGAGGCCTATAGATGAACAATGAGGGACGCTGCTCACAACTTTCCACACTTATAATGACAGCGGTCACGACTGTTCCCATTTCCGACTTGAAGCTTTCACTGTGTTTCTCTTTCCACAAGCTTTCCGGAATCGAGGATACCATCTTTTACTGCACTTTTCACTGCTACGCCGGCTGTTTTATCTACAAATAGATCCGGTTTCCTCTCAGTGTGTTCTGGATCCAGGGACACATGAAAACCCCTCCCAGTCTCGTCCTGCAGACATTCATTTTATATTTACACAGCAGCTCCACTTTGGTCGCTCAGACACCAAACCCACCCCATCCCGTCCCACTATGTGCCATCAGATATAAAACATACCCGCTGTGTACAGAGAGACTCTGTCCAGTTCTCCATCAGACACAAAACCATCCCCACCCCGTCCCACTATGTGCCATAAGATATAAAACATACCCGCTGTGTACAGAGAGACTCTGTCCAGTTCTCCATCAGACACCAAACCATCCCCACCCCGTCCCGCTATGTGCCATCAGATATAAAACATACCCGCTGTGTACAGAGACACCCTGTCCAGTTTCCCATCAGACACCAAACCCACCCCACCCCGTCCCACTATGTGCCATCAGATATAAAACATACCCGCTGTGTACAGAGACACCCTGACCAGTTCCCCATCAGACACCAAACCCTCCCCACCCCGTCCCACTATGTGCCATCAGATATAAATCATACCCGCTGTGTACAGAGAGACTCTGTCCAGTTCTCCATCAGACACCAAACCCACTCCACCCCGTCCCACTATGTGCCATCAGATATAAAACATACCCGCTGTGTACAGAGACACCCTGTCCAGTTCCCCATCAGACACCAAACCCATCCCACCCCGTCCCAGTATGTGCCATCAGATATAACTCATACCCGCTGTGTACAGAGACACCCTGTCCAGTTCCCCATCAGACACCAAACCCACCCCACCCCGTCCCACCATGTGCCATCAGATATAAAACATACCCGCTGTGTACAGAGACACCCTGTCCAGTTCCCCATCAGACACCAAACCCACCCCACCCCGTCCCTCCATGTGCCATCAGATATAAAACATACCCGCTGTGCACAGAGACACCCTGTCCAGTTCCCCATCAGACACCAAACCCACCCCACCCCGTCCCACTATGTGCCATCAGATATAAAACATACCCGCTGTGCACAGAGACACCCTGTCCAGTTCCCCATCAGACACCAAACCCACCCCACCCCGTCCCACTATGTGCCATCAGATATAAAACATACCCGCTGTGTACAGAGACACCCTGTCCAGTTCTCCATCAGACACCAAACCCACCCCACCCCGTTCCACTATGTGCCATCAGATATAAAACATAACCGCTGTGTACAGAGACACCCTGTCCAGTTCCCCATCAGACACCAAACCCACCTCAACCCGTCCCACTATGTGCCATCAGATATAAAAGATACTCGCTCTGTACAGAGACACCCTGTCCATTTCCCCATCAGACACCAAACCCTCCCCACCCCGTCCCACTATATGCCATCAGATATAAATCATACCCGCTGTGTACAGAGAGACTCTGTCCAGTTCTCCATCAGACACCAAACCATCCCCACCCCGTCCCGCTATGTGCCATCAGATATAAAACATACCCGCTGTGTACAGAGACACCCTGTCCAGTTCCCCATCAGACACCAAACCCACCCCACCCCGTCCCACTATGTGCCATCAGATATAAAACATACCCGCTGTGTACAGAGACACCCTGTCCAGTTCACCATCAGACAACAAACCCACCCACCCCGTCCACTATGTGCCATCAGATATAAAACATACTCGCTGTGTACAGAGACACCCTGTCCAGTTCTCCATCAGACACCAAACCCACCCCAACCCGTCCCACTATGTGCCATCAGATATAAAACATACCCGCTGTGTACAGAGACACCCTGTCCAGTTCCCCATCGGACATCAAACCCACCACACCCCGTCCCACTATGTGTCATCAGATATAAAACATACCCGCTGTGTACAGAGACACCCTGTCCAGTTCCCCATCAGACACCAAACCCTCCCCACCCCGTCCCACTATGTGCCATCAGATATAAATCATACCCGCTGTGTACAGAGAGACTCTGTCCAGTTCTCCATCAGACACCAAACCCTCCCCACCCCGTCCCGCTATGTGCCATCAGATATAAAACATACCCGCTGTGTACAGAGACACCCTGTCCAGATCCCCATCAGACACCAAACCCATCCCACCCCGTCCCAGTATGTGCCATCAGATATAAAT
Organism: Hemitrygon akajei; assembly: GCF_048418815.1. Classification (NCBI taxonomy): domain Eukaryota; kingdom Metazoa; phylum Chordata; class Chondrichthyes; order Myliobatiformes; family Dasyatidae; genus Hemitrygon; species Hemitrygon akajei. The sequence continues at coordinate 188,969 of NW_027331994.1, read as the reverse complement.
CATACCCGCTGTGTACAGAGACACCCTGTCCAGTTCCCCATCAGACACCAAACCCACCCCACCCCGTTCCACTATGTGCCATCAGATATAAATCATACCCGCTGTGTACAGAGACACCCTGTCCAGTTCTCCATCAGACATCAAACCCTCCCCACCCCGTCCCAGTACGTGCCATCAGATGTAAAACATACTCGCTCTGTACAGTGACACACTGACCAGTTCCCCATCAGACACCAAACCCACCCCACCCCGTCCCACTATGCGCCATCAGATATAAAACATACCCGCTGTGTACAGAGACACCCTGTCCAGTTCCCCATCAGACACCAAACCCACCCCACCCCGTCCCACTATGTGCCATCAGATATAAAACATACCCGCTGTGCACAGAGACACCCTGTCCAGTTCCCCATCAGACACCAGACCCACCCCACCCCGTCCCACTATGTGCCATCAAATATAAAACATACCCGCTGTGTACAGAGACACCCTGTCCAGTTCTGCATCAGACACCAAACCCACCCCACCCCGTCCCGCTATGTGTCATCAGATATAAAACATATCCGCTGTGTACAGAGAGACTCTGTCCAGTTCCCCATCAGACACCAAACCCTCCCCACCCCGTCCCATTATGTGCCATCAGATATAGAACATACCCGCTGTGTACAGAGACACCCTGTCCAGTTCCCCATCAGACTTGAGGGACATCGATGTTCTCGTCATTGTGATCAGCTGCTCCATGATTATGATTATTTCCGTTATCTTTAAGTCCAGATCTGTCCATATACACCCCCCCCCCTATCTCTTAAACTGTCTTCTCTGTTGAATCTACCTGAGGAAGAGTGAGAGGCTGAAATGCTGTGGCGATCAGTTAGCTGTTGGAATACAATGGGCGGATACGACCATTCACTGTCCTGTGGGTTACGAGCGCAACCATCAACACGTTTGTCTCTGGTGTAAACACCGGCATCATTGAACAGAATATTCTCTGCCGAGTATAGATTCCACTCGGTACACAGAGGTCTTCATCTGCTGCTTTAACATAAAAATACCCGTTTCCTTGTCATTCCCTCAGAGGTGCCCTTGTAGAAATAAATGCAGGATCGCCAGGTGAGGTCACATCATCAGATAAGGTCATATCAGAAACCATCATAATCACACACACACACACACACACACACACACACACACACACACACACACACACACACACACACACACACACACACACACACACACACACACACACACACACACACACACACACACACACACACACACACACACACGTATTAAATTATTTGCTTATTTCCCTGTCCGTTCCTTTCTCTTCCCTTGCTGTACCCGTGAAACAGGTTATTTTTCAATCGATCATATCATCGGTATAGGGACAGAAGAAACAGAAGAGATATTTAAACAGCCGCAGTACCACGTTGCAGGAACAAGAGAAAAAATGAGTAGTGAGTTGGAAGAATATAGCGTAATTACTCAGTCTGCTGGAGAGTAAAGTACTTATTATGCAGTAGGCTTCAAGCTGAAAATGAAGAGAGAGTTTAGATGCATTTCACATGAAATAAATAACTAGTGAGACAGTACGACAGCAATGCAGAGACAGTCAACTAACGGGAGACATTCATTCGGATAATATGAGATTGTTGGTTTAAATATCTACTTGATTGTTGCCGGTATGGTGCTGAAGGCTAGTTCATTTTATACCCACTTGTCTCCAGTGCAAAGTAAGAGTACGGGGTTCATTCTGTATCTGTCAGTCTCTGCTACAGTGTGAGAGTGTGGGGTTCATTTTGTATCTGTCAGTCTCTGTTACAGTGTGAGAGTGTGGGTTTCATTCTGTATCTGTCAGTCTCTGTTACAGTGTGAGAGTGTGGGTTTCATTCTGTATCTGTCAGTCTCCGCTACAGGGTGAGAGTGTGGGTTTCATTCTGTATCTGTCAGTCTCTGCTACAGTGTGAGAGTGTGCGGTTCATTTTGTATCTGTCAGTCTCTGTTACAGTGTGAGAGTGTGGGTTTCATTCTGTATCTGTCAGTCTCTGCTACAGTGTGAGAGTGTGCGGTTCATTTTGTATCTGTCAGTCTCTGTTACAGTGTGAGAGTGTGGGTTTCATTCTGTATCTGTCAGTCTCTGCTACAGTGTGAGAGTGTGGGGTTCATTCTGTATCTGTCAGTCTCTGCTACAGTGTGAGAGTGTGCGGTTCATTTTGTATCTGTCAGTCTCTGTTACAGTGTGAGAGTGTGGGTTTCATTCTGTATCTGTCAGTCTCTGCTACAGTGTGAGAGTGTGGGGTTCATTCTGTATCTGTCAGTCTCTGCAACAGTGTGGGAATGTTGGTTTCATTCTGTATCTGCCAGTCTCTGTTACAGTGTGAGAGTGCGGGTTTCATTTTGTATCTGTCAATCTCTGCTACAGTGTGAGAGTGTAGGTTTCATTCTGTATCTGTCAGTCTCTGCTACAGTGTGAGAGTGCGGGTTTCATTCTGTATCTGTCAGTCTCTGCTAAAGTGTGAGAGTGTGGGTTTCATTCTGTATCTGTCCGTCTCTACTACGTGTGAAAGTGGGGATTTTGGGTGTCATTCTTTATCTGTTCGTCTCTTCTAGAGTATTACGGGTGTCGTTTCAGTCCTGTACCTGTGAGCTTCTGATTCAGTGTGAGCGGGTGTATCTTTCTCGGTCTTTTCCGCTGTTTCTCAAATTCAGTAAATACTCTTAAAATAGATTCTGTATTCCCTGAGCTATTTTTAGAACAAGAGTCTCCTGCAGTTGGTTTATGTTAAAATTGTGAGAGAGACAATGCACTGATGAATGATGATGGTTGTGTGGAGCGGTATATCCTGTGTAATAGAGTCACATGGCATACAGACCATTCGTCCCGGCATTATATTGCATTCGATTCTTGCTAAAACACATGGAGCCATTTGAACAGCAGCCGATCCGTAATATTTCTGTGGTTTGACAAAACAATCTCTGAAATGTCGAATGAAAATAAGGAAAATAAATATTTTATTTAATTTAATCAAACAAGTGCATAACTAAATTAATAAACTGATCGAAATAAAACCCATAGAGGCACCGAGTTTCCTGTTTGAGCAGGATTTACGAGGGGTGATTGATAAGTTCTTGGGCTAAGGTAGAAGGAATCAATTTTAGAAAAACAAACACATTTATTTTTCAACATAATCCCCGCCTACATTTGTACACTTAGTCCAGCGGTCGTGAAGCGTACGGATTCCTTCTTTGTAGAAGTCACCGTCTTGGACCTCCAGAAGTGGTCCACAGCAGGGGTGATTGATAAGTTCGAAGGAGATGAATTATACAGTTCACGTTACATGCACTTTCAGTGATTATGCAGAAAGTTTGAAGTTAAAAGCTCATCATAACTCATTGAAAAATAAATGCACTAGTTCTCTAATGTTGACTCCGTCAACCTCAGGCCACGAACTTATCAATCACGCCCCCCCGCCCGTATAGACATTTCTCTCACAATTCTAAATTGCGCCCTCCGCCGTGTATTCCGCACTCTTACGTTTGCCGAATCTGTCACATATTCCTGAATGTGCACCTGTCCATGAATTAACTAGAGTTATTTCCCACTCACAAATAATATAATATTCATTTCGATTTTCTTCTGACGGCTTCAGACTGCTCTGCAATATGCCATGCATTTTTCATTGATAATATAGTGACAGCTTTGTTCCGTGCAGCACTGAGAGAGTTTGTGAGTGGGAATGCGAGGGGAGCTCCAGTTTCACATTTGGAATCATCCAAAGCTGCTCACTGCCGCACGCGGCTGATCGAAGAACGCTGAGAACTTGGCGTCACTGATTACGTCACTGCACAGCCGGGAACGCTCCCCCCGTCAGGGACATGATGCGCGGAAGAGTTGCTCCAGTGTTGCAGGATACAATGTCTTATATTACATCCATCAGTGCAGAATAACGAGATGAATGGGGGTGAATGGACAGAAGATGATGAACAGACTGATATTACAATGTGAACACATCATCTGGACATGTTGGGATCATGGAACAGCAGAGAACAGGAACAAGCCCTGTGACTCACTGCTCCTGCGCTGAACACGATACCGAATGAGACTAAACTCTGTTGTCTGTACATGACCCATCTCCATTCATTCACTGCGTGTTCATGTGCTACGCCAACAACGTCGTAATCAACAATGTATTACCGACTGCCACACTTGTCAGATTATCCAGGCACCCACCATTATCTGTAGAAAAAAAAAAGAAACTTGATCCGCGCATCTCTTCTAAGCTACTCTCCTCTCGCGTTAAATACAGACCATCAAACACTAGATATCTCTACCTTGGCCACAATAAATAACCTTCTAGGCCTCTCATAACTCTATCACCTTCTGCCAGATCTCCCCTCAGCCTCTGTGCTCAGGAAGGGGAGGTCGAGGGTCCATCCAACAGTCCTCTCGTTGACGGACCGGAAGTGGAAGGGGTGAGCAGTTTCAATTTCATTGGTGTTAACCTCTTTGAGGATCCATCCCGGCCCAATATATTGATGCAGTCTGAAAGAGAGCACGGCTGCGTCGATAGTTCATTCAGAGTTTGTGAGGAATCGGTCTGTTACGCAGGACTCTCGCACATCTCGACAGATGTACCGTGGAGAGCATTCTGACTGAAATCATCACCGTCCGCCATGGAGGGGCCGCTGCACAGGATCAGATCAGTCTGGTGGAAGATGTTTTCTCGGAAGGTTGCATCATAGGCACCAGCCTCCCAAGCACCCAAGACACCTTCAAAAAACGATGCCTCAAAATGCTGCATCCGTCAGTAAAGAGCTCAGCCCCACCCCCCTTCGCTCGCCCAGAGGGTACAGAGGCCCGACCACACACACTCAGTGTTTCAGGAGCAGCTTCTGTCCATCCGCAATCAGATTTGAGAACAGAGATCGATCGGCCGATGATATCTTCCTCTGTATTTTTCTATTTCGTTCTGCACAATATATTTAACTTATTTCTGCAGATACTGTAGTTATTGTAATTTATAGCTGCGTTATTCTGTAATACAATGCGCGGTTACCGCATGACGACAAAAGCACGTGACGCGCATACGGGTCCTGTCTGACTGTAGCTGTGACAGACGGAATGACCTGAGTGACGGGACCTTTGATGACAACCTCACTTTCTTGAGGAGGTGCCTCCTATAGATATTGCTCACTCCGAGAAGCGATGTGCTTGTGATGCGTTGGACAGCTTCACTACTTCGTAAAGAGAGTGGGGAGTGAGGGACATCAGGGACTTCGAAGCCCAGAGGCAGAAGCAGGAAGATGTTAAGGCAGGGCTGGGCACAGCTGGACTGTGGCTCCCAATTCAGGTCCCGTCAATTTAGGATGGATGTGGACGTCTCCATCATGTAACCGAGAATATTCCCGGGAATATTTCCACCGGGAAGGAACGTCAGACGCAGGTTAGACCGGAAAAGCTGCTATTACTCGTCCTGGAGCAGAGAAGCCGAAGAAATGTACAAAGTCTGTGGTAAATCTAGTCAAGAAGAAAGGAAGAGCTTACGAAAGGTTCAAAAAGCTAGGTAGTGATAGAGAGCTGGAAGATTATAACGTTAACAGGAAGGAGCTCAAGAAAGAAATTAGGAGAGCCGGAAGGGGCCATGAGAAGGCCTTGATGGACAGGATTAAGGAAAACCCCAAGGCATTCTACAAGTATGTGAAGAGTAAGAGGATAAGAAATGGGAGAATAGAACCAATCAAGTGTGACAGTGGAAAAAAGTGTATAGAGCCGGGGGAGATAGCGGAGGTACTTAATGAGTACGTTGCTTCAGTATTCACTACGGAGAAAGGATCTTGACGATTGTAGGGGTAAGCAACAGCTGACTGAAACGCTTGAACATGTAAATATTAAGGAAAAAGATGTGCTGGAGCATTTGGAAAGCATCAAGTTGGATTAGTCACCCGGACTGTTCAAGGCCTACAGCAGCAACGATACCCAAATCAGCAAACGCTACATCGACGATTGCATAGTTGCTGCTTCTCGCACTCGTGCTGAGCTCGTCGATTTATTCAACTTGGCCTCCAACTTCCACCCTGCCCTCAAATTTACCTGGTCCATTTCCGACACCTCCCTTCTCTTTCTCCATTCTGCCTCCATCTCCGGAGACAGTCTATAACCTGGTATATTTTATAAACCTACTGCCTCACAGCAGTCCGGACGGTACCTCTTTCTACCCTGTCATTTGTAAACAAAGCCACCCCTTCTTTCAGCTCCTCAGTCCCCTCTGTATCTGCTCACAGGCTAAGTCTTTTCATTCCAGACCAAATGAGATGTCCTCCTTCTTCAAAGAAAGGGGCTTCCTCTCCCCCAACATGAACGCTGCCTCACCCGCATCGCTTCCATTTCACACACATCTGCCTTTACACCATCCTCCCGCCGCCCCATCACGGAGAGTGTTCCTCTTGTCCTCACTTACCGCATCACAATGCACATTCTGCACATAACTGTATGTAACTTCCATCACCTCCAACGGGGTCCCACCACCGAGCACATCCTTTCATCCTCATACATTTCTGCTTTCTGCAGGGATGACTCCCTGTCTGACTCCCTTGTCCCTCCCCACTGATCTTCCTCCTGGCACTTGTCATTGCAACTGGAACAAGCGCAACATCTGCCCTTACACCCCCCTCCCTCAGGCCCCAAACAGTCCTTCCAGGTGTGGCGACACTTCACCTGCGAGTCTGTTGGGGTCATCTACTGCATTCGGTCGTTGAGAGCTCCTATATATCAGTGAGACCCAACGTAGATCGGAAGACCCCTCCCCCTCGTCGAGCACCTGCCACGAAAAGTGGTGGCCTCCCATTTCAATTCTACTTCCCGTTCCCATTCTGACATGCCCGTCCGCGGCTCCTCTACTGCCAAGGCGCCGCACATAGGTTCGAGTACTGACTCCTTGTATTCCGTCAGGGTAGCCTCCAATATTATGGCATGAACATCGATTTCTGTAATGTCTGGTCATTACCCACACTCAACCCCACTACCTCTCCACCATTCCGCATTCATGTTTCCCTTTCACAACTTCTTACCTGATTATCTCCACAACTTATATCTAAATAACAATACCTCATTTCCTGAAATAATGGAAAGGCTGAACTGCTGGGAACAACAAAGTTTTCAGGAAGTTCAATCTATTCATGCGCTTGTAGAGCAGGTGTGGATTTATTTTCGGAATGTGAAAATTATTTGACCCTTTCGACCGAGCGGTAGAGACTTCTAAAATGTTTCAAAACAAAAGTAGCGGGGGAGTTCAAAAGAACTTCCAACTGCTCTCTGAATCGGGTCTGGGTCACTCCGTAGATAAATGCATTCGTGCAGCTGCTGAAATTCTGAATCACAGAACCCCAAAACTGTGCCTGAAAAAGCCGAATGGACATTTCCAGGTCTGTGTAGAGGCATCGCATGAGAATAAAGACCAGAGTGGCTGTCGCCCAACAGAGAAGGAAACTCACCGACAGGCTGAAGAGCAGAAGGATGGGTTGTCTCCGACTCTGCTTCTCCAGATCTCGCTGTTTCCCGCATTTTCCCCGCCCCTTCAGCCCCCTGCGGACTCTGCTCGCCGCCAGTATCTGTCTGACGGTCAGAGCATTGAGGGTCAAAATGAGGAAGAAAGGAAGTAGCGGATTCAACAGACGGTCCACCCAAGAAAAACCCTCAAACGATGACGAGAAAGGCACTACGGGTCTACTGAAACAAATTCAATTACCCATCACCAACACGCTATTCTTTCCATATACATGAAATAAAATGGTATGTTTTTAAAAAAGAAACCGAGAGATAGTGCGCCCATCACCATACCCGCAATTCTGCGGGTGCAGTATTTTGCTTGAAAAGTAGGCGAGCAAATGGCCACAAAGCGATCGAAAGTGAAAGCGACAGTAAACCACACGGAACAGTCAACGGCCACGTGACACAGGACGTAGTGGACAAGGCAGAACGGAGCGTTGTCCAGGATTCCGTCATGAAATCCGTATGCTCGACCCATCTGGTAGAACAGGACTTCGATAATCACCACCATTAGATCCGCCGCAGCCATCGCCACCAGGTACCGCGTGACGCATTTGGAGAGACCGCAGTTTCCTCGGCAGAGAATGATGATTGCCACAAGGTTAACTGCAGTGAGACAAAAAGGACCAAAATTAAGAATTTAAAAATAACAAACACATTTTGCGTGGAGATACAGCTATGATCTGTTCGCTTGAAGTAAAATCCGTTGTTCATCTCTGCTGGACATTATCAGTGGAAGTAAAGAATACCTGTGTTTTTGCGGTTTGTTTGAAAGCCTGACCGCAGCACCAAGCGCTTTACAGGAGCACCTGCTGCTTTGTCTCCTCACGTTCACCGATGCAGCACCGATGAGTAGAGTCCAAGAATGATAGGTCACAGAAACGCTCCCTTCGGCCCATATCTCCATGCCGACCGGCACGGCCATCTGAGCTGATCGCGTTCTTTCGCTTTTGGATCACATCTCTCTAAGGCTTTCGCATTTCTCAAACTGCCCAGGTGTATTTTAAATATTGTTAATGACGCTCTATCGCCCATTTCCTTTGTCAGGCTGTTCAACACACAGAGCAACTTCTGTGTGAGAAAACGTCTCTCGGAATCCTGCTACATTTCTGCCCTCTGATCTTAAATCTACCCCCTTTGTTCACGATTACCCAAACACATGGAGATGAATGACTGTATCTATACATTATCATAGCTTTATGCATCTTTATTAAGCCATCCGCGAATTGCCTGCCTCAAAGAATAAAATGCCTTCTGCCGAACCTTTCCCTCTAACTCAAGCCCTCGAGTTCCGGCAGCATCTTTGTAAATATTCTTTACATTCCGTTCAGCGTACATCTGCCGTTCCTATAGCAGGGCGACCAAGACTGTTCACAGAACTACAAGCGCGGTATCTCCAAGGAGAGGGGGAGTGTAATTGAAGTGCGCATCTACGCTTCTTTCCAGAGGCATTAGTTATTATTCGATTGCAAGGTCAGATTCTGAAACCAAGATCTCGCACCCCAGCAACCTTCCCTCTGTTTTATTTTACTGATTCGGGGACAAACCATTTCTCTGAACAAAACATTGTTACCCGGTTTGAAAAGTGCTCGGCACTTGTAATGTTTTTTTTATATGTCATATCCATATCAAACAATGATAAAACACAACACAACACAGATAAATGCTGTCAGGCAGTCACCTCTGACAGGGGGTATGCCAAAGTGAAATGTTCTGACTGAACGGCGTTGGTGGTTTCTGTCTTTATTGTGATCATTTCTGACAGTGTTGCAACCTGAAATAATGACAACGCAAATAGGTTGAAGATCTAAAATGTTCCAATGTAAATGTGGTACGTTTAGTATTTAGCACATTTATGCATTATATTTAGTAATACAGTTAATTTCACGGTATTTCATAATTATATTAACAACGATTTCAAAACAATATTTACAGAGTGACCCATTTCAGTTCTGGCGCAGCTGCGTACACGCACATCTGCGAGGGAACAGTGCTGACACCGATGAACATAGATCAGAATTTGAGACTGGAAAAACTTGGGAATTGTCAAAGAGTAGAAAATGAAGCGTCCTTTAATTGAACAGCGCTGGGAGGGGAAAATAGAAGGGAAAAAGATGAGTTTACCTTTCAGAAAGATGGAAAAGAAATTTTTGGTGGAAATTGATAAATTTGCAACTAGGCGCTCAGCCGCTGGAAGATGCGTGCGCGAGTGTTTGAGGAGCGACAAGAGTCTCTGGATCACAGCCGTGGCGGCGCATCGTTTCTGGTGAAATGGAATCCTACCGCACGGCCGCGCCATTGGAATTCCTGTCTTTAGACGAGTCTCTTTCACCCTTCCCTAAAAAGCCGGCCTTGGAGACGAAGCACACGACACTACTGAGTTGCTGTCAAACCTCATTTGTTTTACAAATGTCCTTTAGGGATGGAGAATATTCGCCTTTATCTGGATCTTATGAGACTGTAGACGCAAGATTGCGGTGGATTTTTACGTTAATCATCCGATCGGGAAAATTAGAGAGACGGTAATAATATCAGAATTGCCTGTGATGCTCACTTCCCGTGAACCTGAACCAGAAAAGGGAACAGAATTTCACAAGTTGAAATCAAAGATATTTCCTGCCAGTTTAAACTTTAATCTACTGCTCACGTGACATGGTTGGAAGGAATGAGGTCCGCTAATGACGGGAGGTTTTGCTGGACATGGGTTGTTTGTGCTGTGTCTGTACAATACGAGGTCTCATCTCACAAATGAGAAGACTACAGGCAGTTCCAGTGAAAAGTCTGCATGAACCAGGTTAAAATATTAACAGGGCGCAGGAGATTGAGAGGAACGAGACGGCATTTTAGGGATTTTTAATAAACACCGATTAAAATCACATCAGCAGTAGCAGAGAGCGGCTGGAGGTCTCTGCTTCCGTACAAGTTATCGAAAGGCACTTACCCGGGATACCGACAATTGTAATCACTGTGTAACAAATAACCCTCTCTTCAAGCATTGTTAATCCAAGGCTGTTAGTATTTGCAATTGTTTTCGGAATATTCCCAATTTATAAATATCATAAAAGTTGTAAATAGCCACTAAGTAAACTCAAACAGGTATAACAAAGCCCAGAGAGCAAATTTCTTTTACGCCTACAAAGTAAAACCCTTCACCGATCACACGTTGTTGAGAGTCCACCGCGTCTGGATGTTTCCCTCCTAAATGTAGCTGAAGCACAGAATGACATTCTTTCTTAGAATAATCGGTTACTAATGATGAAAACAACTTGTACATTACTACTATTTACTACAAATAATTACTACTAATTAGCAATTATTTCTCTGTTTTAGCGAACCATAATGCCAATGGGGAAATAACACGCCTTATTTCATTGAACTGAAAACAACACCAGTCTTGAAGCCTCAAGGGACGGCTAACGCTGGGACTACATCACCTTTGCCCAGTAACTCGTTTTATTGCACATGTTAAATACAGCAAAATAATACAGAAAGACACGGCAAAAGTAAAGGCAAACAAAATGAGGTAACAGCAAATTTCACTTTTGCCCAGTAACAAGCCTTATTGCATTTCATTGTAGCTGTCGTCCCTTTCATCGGTGAAGACACAGCGGATGTAGGAACTGTTTCCAGCGTCACCTCTCTGTGGGAGTGGGGAAGATGTTGTGCAGTGGGGCATTGGGGCCACCCGGTGGTCTGTGTGTCCGTGTGTGTTGCTATTGTAGTGGCTGTGAAGCTGGTATTGTGGCGGTGAAAAGTACTCGGGGTGAGCCATCATATTACTCATCACTGCAAATCCCTCTGCAACAGAGTTAGTCAGTTTTTCAATGTTCGTCATCAGTCGGGTCATACTATCCGTGAACTCCCTGTCGGTTGCCTCCATACGCTCCGGTATTTGCTTTTTTTAAATCCTCCTGCATCAGAGCCAACAGCTGACCGTCGTTTGTCAATTTCCTTTTAAGTTTTTCTAGTCGCACCAACGCGCACTAAATCCTTCACGGCGAGGTTCGACACCAAACATGTCGCTTGATTTCGGTAAATGTGGCCTGCGCATGCCCAGTAGGAGGAGATTCGCCCAAATAACCATTTTAATGTGGACGGAGGTACTTTCAAAAACGCCTCTTGTGGACGCCTATCGTTTTTACACGAAACCGGCGTTTTCAATATTATCCGGTATAATGTGGGTGTAGCTTATGACTCACTTACATTGCTCCGGTGACTTTTTCCTGGATATGATACATTGACATTAATGTTTTGTTTTTTTGGCGCAAACACTCACTGTTTGCACTGTCACCGAGTCAGTCACAAACACAGATGTTGGCAAGTATGTGGCGCGAAATGCAAACCAATGACCCCAGCATTACAGACATTATCCGCTGCATACTGGAGAGAGAGAGAGCAAAATAGAAAGCATTGCATCAACATCGGTTTTAATGCAACTAGGTACCAGTAAAAATATTACAGAGTCACCAGGTTGGATTTCAGAAAGAAATTGATTCGGGGAAAAAGTGCGTATAAAACTGCTGAAGTTACGTATGTAAGTGTGTACCTCTAATATATCTTATAACGTATCTGTATCAAATTTCCTACTTGTTCTGTGGATTTTGAAATGATGAAGTAACGGACAAAGCCGATGTTGAATCCACCCAAGGAACAGTGAGATGCTGAACTTCTGTGGCGCGCAATTCGCTGTAGGAATACAATGGGCTGATAAGGCTGCCATTCACTGCCCTGTGGGGTACGAGCACAACAACCCACACGTTTCTTCCCGGTGTGAATACCGGCATAATTTAACAAAATACTTTCAGTCATCTAAAGATTCCAAACCGATTCTTCTCATGGTTGAAAGTAAAAATGCCCGTGTTCTTGGCATTATCTTCGCAGTGCCCTGCAGAAATAAATGCAGGACCGACAAGTAGGGCCACACCATTACATAAAACCATATTAAAAGCCATTATTAGCAAACACACACACACACACACACACACACACACTCACACACACACACACACACACACAACACACACACACACACACACACACACACACACACACACACAACACACACACACACATACACACACACGCACACACACACACACACACACACACACACACACACACACACACACACACACACACACACACACACACGCACACACGCGGGCGCGCAGGCAAATGAGTATCAGCACATGTATTAAATTCTTTGTCGATCACCCAGTTCATGACTTTCTCATCCCAGTCGGAACGCGTTGAATACGATATTTCACGGTGGGGTCAGAATATCGATTAAAGGATTGAAGGAAAAAAAAGCGAAATTGAAACAGCTGCAACGCCATTTTGTAGAAACAAGGATTATTCACAGCAGAATTAAAGAAGAACAATAAATTGGGAGAACAGAGTAATAGGATTGAGCATGCAGTTGACTACAAAGTAAAAATGAAGAGAAGGTTACAGTGCTACAGTGTGAGAGTGTAGGTTTTACTCTGTATCTGTCAGTCTCTGTTACAGTGTGAGAGTGAGGGTTTCACTCTGCATCTGTCGGTCTCTGCCAATGTGAGAGTGTGGGTTTCATTCTGTATCTGTCAGTCTCTGATACAGTGTGAGAGTGTGGGTTTCATTCTGTATCTGTCAGCCTTTGTTACAGTGTGAGAGTGTGGGTTTCATTCTGTACCTGTCAGTCTCTGTTACAGTGTGAGAGTGTCGGTTTCATTCTGTATCTGTCAGTCTCTGCTACAGTGTGAGAGGGTGGGTTTCATTCTGTATCTGTCAGTATCTGCTGCAGCGTGAGAGTGTGAGTTTCATTCTGAATCTGTCAGTCTTGTTACAGTGTGAGAGTATGGGTTTCATTCTGTATCTGTCAATCTCTGTTACCGTCTGAGAGTGTGGGTTTCATTCTGTATCTGTCAGTCTTGTTACAGTGTGAGAGTGTGGGTTTCATTCTGTTTCAGTCAGTCTCTGTTACAGTGTGAGAGTGTGGGTTTCATTCTGTATCTGTCAGTCTCTGCTACAGTGTGAGAGTGTGGCTTTCATTCTGTATCTGTTAGTCTCTGTTACAGTGTGAGAGTGTAGGTTTCATTCTGAATCTGTCAGTCTCTGCTACAGTGTGAGAGTGTGGCTTTCATTCTGTATCTGTTAGTCTCTGTTACAGTGTGAGAGTGTGGGTTTCATTCTGAATCTGTCAGTCTCTGTTACAGTGTGAGAGTGTGGGTTTCATTCTGTATCTGTCAGTCTCTGCTACAGTGTGAGAGTGTGGCTTTCATTCTGTATCTGTTAGTCTCTGTTACAGTGTGAGAGTGTAGGTTTCATTCTGAATCTGTCAGTCTCTGCTACAGTGTGAGAGTGTGGCTTTCATTCTGTATCTGTTAGTCTCTGTTACAGTGTGAGAGTGTGGGTTTCATTCTGAATCTGTCAGTCTTGTTACAGTGTGAGATTGTGGGTTTCAGTTTTTATTTGTCCGCCTCAGCTTCACCGTGATCTTGGTAACTGATATTGTCCTTCCCAACTCAGTCTGGTCCAAGCCAAACACCCGGCGCAGACCACCAGGTCACAGGCTGTTCCTTCTCATCTGAAAATGGTTTGCTTTCGATCATCAAAAACAAAACAACTCATTGTGTCCACCTGTAGTTGTTTTGATGAAACCATCCCTGAGAACGGACCTCCATTCCTGCGATCACATGGCAAGAACAAAAGCATCTTCTTTGTCTATTTCCATTGCCTTTGCCTCGTTTCCGTTCACTGATTTGCAGATTATGGTTTTCTGAACAACATATATGTTCGTCTGTCGATATGCGTGTCTGCACATCGACCTATCTATCCATCTATCTCACTAACTATCTGACCGTCTGTCGGTGTGCCTGTCCTCTGCCTGCCTGTTTCTCAGTCTCTTTGTCTGTGTAACTATATATCTTTCATCTACTTCTTCCCAGATATTGTGACTTTGATCAAGCGCACATCACAAGAGTGCGGACAATGAGAAGCCGTTTTGAATATTTAAATACTTCTTTTCTCAATCTTACCGGATTGATATCCATAAGGTAGATACGCTGTGACATGGGAGTGATGTCAGTTCATCATTCAATTGTCACTTCAAAGGTATTTACAAAGGCCGACTGAATTTCATGATCCAGTAGACAGCGAGTCGGCAGAGTGTAATCCCTCACTTGCTGTCCCAGTTGTAACTGTATTGATGATATATGGTTTGTTGAACATGGAGTACAACAATGAAGTGAAGGTTCACGTGAACTGGCTGAGAAAATGAAGCACAGTGAGTGGACAATCAGCTCAAATGAAAATACAAGTTCCCAGCCCTGATGTGGTGTCTGGACATACAATGTAATAATGTAAAAAAATGAATGCCGTTCTCCCTTATCAGACTGCCTATTATTGCTGTCATATTTATTCATGGAAAGTCCCTGCATGAAGTCCTCGTACTGAGCGCTCAGGGCTCAATCGGAAGAGTTGCAATTTTCGTATTACTGTTTGAGATTTCACCAACGGATTGTGTTTGTATCGTTTTGTTAATTTTGAGTCTGAGTCTGAGCTAATTACAGACTTTACTCCTCATTTGAGTTCATCCTGGTCCAAACCTCTCTCTTCATCCAATCTCAAGATCGCTGTGTCGTTCGTCCCACAACCGATTTAAAATGTGACCAGGAAGTGGAGGACTTTTAATTGGAACCTATTCAACACACCATTAGTGGCAGCGAACGAAGCAACCTTGAATTGCTCCCCGAAAGTCTTTTGAATTTTGGAGGAAAATAAAATGCCCGTGAGAAACACAGACTACTGCAAGTCGAATACGCTGCACAGTAAAATTCTGAGGTCAAGATCTAATGTGATAGCTGAAACTATATGGTCGTAATTTTGCACGTTGCGACATTCCGTCTCCACTAGCAATGATTACCCTTGTTAATACACCCACTAGCAATGATTATCCATGTTAATACGCAAACACACACACACACACACACACACACACACACACACACACACACACACACACACACACACACACACACACACAAACACACACACACGCACGCACGCTGTAGTAGATATTTAATGCATTTTTAGTTTTTTTAATTCTTGGACTTTGTTGCTCTACCCGATGCAGCTTCATGGGGAGTAAGTAAATATCCCCGAGTCTAAAAATACGTCAGTCACCTTGTCAAACTGAACTGCAAAATTTACATTATTAGCACCAGGTTTCAATTATAAATTTCATTTTTAATGACGACGTGCTTTATGGTACAGTCTATTGGAAGACAAAGCGATGTTTTGCAATCGTCTTCCCTAAATGTTATTTAGGGATATTTATAATCTATTATATTTGTATAATATTTAAATTTATTTTAATATTTATTGTAATATTATAATATCATATAATTACAGTATTTATAGTCCTTTAGCGGATTTATTTAAATTACTAACGCTATTTTCTTCATCTCTGAGACTAGTGAATCCCGTAAAATCTGCAGGTGGTTGTGAATGACAGTATTATGGACACTTAGTTATGGAAATGTGGTTGAAGTACGATTGGCATCTCAGGCTGAACGGGTTCGAATGCGCTGCGAAAGAGGCAGTTAAGTGAGGAAGAGAGTTGTACCACCGACTGCGGCGAACATGACAGTAGTTGACAGGGAGGATTTCACTTTGAAGGCGACGAACAGCTGGTCCTCTCGGATCAGTTTAAACAGGGATGACCATATTCAGAGTTCAAAGTAAATTTATTACGACAGTAGCCACATGTCACCATATAGGTGGAATCGACTTGCCACATTTTTGCGGGCATACTCAAATAAACCCAGTAACCATAACCGAATCAATGAATGTACGCAACAACAACGCTAAGCGAACGAGTGCAAAATACAACAAAATGTGCAAATACAAACATAGTAAATAATAACAGTACGATAGGCCCTCCCTGAGAGCATTGAAATTCTGATAAGAAGAGAAATTAAGACTAAATTTAAGTGAGAGCACATACTAGAAAAGTCAAAATTTTCAAAGTTTTCAAAAGCAGAGAATACTTAATGAAGGAGGAATGTGTACAATATACATCCTGAAATTGTTTTTCTTCAGAACCATCCACGAAAACAGTAGAGTGTCCCAAAGAGTGAATGGCAGTAAAATGCTACAACATTCCCCGCAGCTCCTCCCTCCCACGCATAAGCAGCAGCAAAGCAAAGACCCCACCCTACTCCACCAGCAAAAAAAAAAATGATCGGCGCCCCCAGCTAGCATTCAAACGTGCAGCGAAACATCAATAAAGACACAGACTTGCAGTACCCCAAAGACTATTTGTTCACCCGGTGATTCGACATACCACAGGCTCTCTCTCTCCCTAATAAGGGGAAAAGAGTTTGCCCCGAGTCACAAACACACGCTGATTTATGGTGTTAATAATCTGTTGCTTCACTTTTTCTGCCCAAAGAACTCGGGTCTCTAGGCACACAGCCAACAGCCAACTTGCTGCTTTCGATCTTCTGCCGATCAGGAGGCACCGATTTCCTGCAGAAGCACCAAACTCGAGTCCGCCCCCTTCCAGGGCCACGAAATCCGGAAGCTCCAAAGACGCCCTGATCTTCTCGGCCGAGTGGAAGAACGGCCAGTCATGAGACCCCGATGGCGGGTCCATTCCCGCAAATAATCGAAGACAGCGTGTAACGCCAGGCCAGGAGCTTCAAAATAAACCTAAAATGGAATAAGAGAGATATTAAAGACAGAAATAGAGCTACTTCCGAAGATGCAAACAAATGAGTCGCCGTTAGACGCCATTTTCTCCTCAGCTAGAGCCCCGTAATTACCACTATTAAAGAAAAAGTGAACCAATGGAAGAGCATGGTTCTTCATGGAAGACATCACCACGATCTAAGCAAGCTCGATAAATTTAAAAAATGCCAAGAAAAAAAAACATAGACAATCGAAAGCATTACAGGACCCTGTAACCGCTCAACACAATCTGAATAGTTACACAGCCACAATCAAATGCAAACATCATTCATCTAAATCTGGCTTTAAAATGCAAACCTGGAAATGACGTCACACCTTACATGCATACAATTTGATCCATTTTTAGAGTCAAAATACCATAAATTATATTATGTCAGATCAACTTATTGCAAACTGGACAATCCATAATAACAGGTCGGTGCAGTAGTACAGGATAAACAAGCAAGGGTAACTTATTTATTAGATCTAGCCATTCCAAAGACACACAAACTACGGAAATCAATAAGAGACAAATCCCAAAGACGAGACCTCGGGGACGCGGATCTCAGTCTAATTTCACAAACAGGCGAGTTTTAACAGTCTCCGAATAACCAGCCTTACACGTGATATATGTTCGTCACACCGGGTAGAAAAGATCAAACTGTCATCGAGGTACCCTCACTATATAGCATTGTCATGGCACTGATGGGGCAGTAGTGTGGTTGTCATCTATTTACTAAACACCTCAAGGAAGTCGGAACACTCGGGGGTGGGGACGTATTTGACATCATCAGATGTCACAGACTCGGTACATTAATGGAAAGTATTCTTGGAGAGGGTATATATAATTTTCTGGACAGACAGGGTCTGATTAGGAACAGTCAACATAGATTTCTGCGTGGAAGGTGATGTCTGACAAATTGAATTTTTGCTACATTTCTTCATAGGCTTTCTACATATTGTGTCAAGAATCCTTCCTGAACACACCTAACGTGGAAGCATTGGAAAGAGATTTACTAGAATGCTGCCTGGTTTAGAGAGTATGGATTATGATCAGAGATTAAGGGAGCTAGGGCTTTACTCTTTGGAGAGAAGGAGGATGAGAGTAGACATGATAGAAGGGTACAAATTATTGAGAGGAATAGACAGAGTGAACAGCCAGCGCCTCTTCCCCAGGGCACCACTGCTCAGTACAACAGGACATGGCTTTAAGGTAATGGGAGGGAAGTTTAAGGAGGATATTAGAGGAAGGCTTTTCACTCAAAGAGTGATTGCTGCGTGGAATGCACTGCCTGAGTCAGTGGTGGAGGCAGATACTCTGGTGAAGTTTAGGAGACTGCTAGACAGGTATATGGAGGAATTTAAGTTGGGGGGTTATATGGGAGGCAGGGTTTGAGGGTCGGCACAACATTGTGGGCCGAAGGGCCTGTAATGTCCTGTACTATTCTATGTTCTATGTACTAACAAACTCCACTCCATCCAAACCCCTAGCTCTAAGGAGATGCCAATCGATATTTGGGATATTAAAATCTCCCATCACGACAACTCTGTTCTTCTTACAACTTTCCAGAATCGGTTTCCCTATCTGCTCCTCGATATCCCTGTTTCTATTTGGCCGCCTATGAAAAACACCCAGTAAAGTTATTGACCTGGTTCAGAATCTAAAGAATGGAGTAACGAGCGGCGTCACGGGGAATGACTAGCTTCATAAAGATTTTGCACATTTCCTTCCACACGAAATCTGGACTGAGTCTGTCACTTTAACGTTTATACAGCCTGACGGTGTTGGCACATTACGTTGTCAGATATTACTGATACCCTTCTCAGAGTCGGCGTATAATTAATGAACACATCCGTAGCCTTCAAATAGAACACAACCCAGAGGTGTTGCTGTTTATATTGGATGGTTTTGATGAATTCAATGACAAAATTGATTTTGCTGACAGCCGGAGAGACAGATAACCCCAATGCACATGCACAGATCCTGAATTCCGGTGCAGGATGTCTGACATTGTGTACAGTTTAATCCAGGTCATGCTGCTCCCAGGGTGTTCCGTGCCTGTGACCAACCGTCCCGCTGGGTGACTGAAGACGCTGAACCTGAGTGAAAATAAACTGGGAGATTCAGGATTGAAACTGGTGTCTGCGTCTCTGAGGAACCCGGAGTGTAAAATACAGACACTGGTGTTAAGTACCAGACTGTGGGAGATCGCGTTTACAGTCACTGGGTGTCTGACACTGTACATTAATGTGATCAGTCATTTTGTTACTGATACACGTTGGGGATTTGTACCGCCACCTGTCTCTGTGTCCTTAATACTCACACTCTCTCAACTCCAGGCTGCACATTGTCGGCTTCACAGATTCTGGTGCCGAGGATCTCGTCTCCACTCTCAGTACAAACCCATCACTGACAGTGCTGGATCTGGTATCAAACTGGCTGACACAATGATCTGTCCCCGCTCTCCAGCGCCTCTTACTGACCCTCCCAATCGGATAAGTGCTTGTGTTTATAATGTGGTAAAATTTCAGCCGATCCGTGGGTTTTCTGGCAACATTTGTCGATGAGTGTTATTGAAACATTAATCCACTGTCCTGTTACTGACACTGTTGTGTAATATGTTTATTTCATCTGTATCCTTCCATCTGTTTCAGTCTTCAGTACAATCAGTTCAGTCAGAAATGGAAGAAGGAACTGAGATCTCTGCAGGAACCCAGACCCGGACTGAGAGTGAGATTGTGAACATCTGAATGTGTGAACCGTGGTTTGGGATTGGGACATTTTGGCCGCTTCCCCGCCGTCCCCTTTAAAACCGTCCTCCCCTTTAAGTGCGGCGCTCCGGGTTTCATTCCGAACTGTTCCATCAGACCCGGCTCCAGCCGAACGCTGTGACATTGAGGCAGCCCCGCAGTGAGGCTCATTCCTCATCCTCGCATCACTCACGGGGTCAAACATACAGTGAAGCTCATTCGACCTCGTCTCCTCAGACACTGAGTGAAACTACCTGCCCGTTACATTAAGCATTCCGGGGATCACAAACACAGTGATAGTCGGTCTGCATCATCCCATCAAACACGCCCTGGGCCTGACAGAGAGTGAAACTCCCTCCGCACCACCCCATCCCACACTCCTTGTGTCCAAAACAGAGAGCAGCTCCATCCGTATCATCCATCACACATTCCTCAGGGTCAGACGCAGAGTGAAATTCCGTATACACCGCCCAATCACTCACACCCGGGGTCAAACACTAAGTGACGCTCTTTCCGCATCCTCGCATCACACACTTCCGGGGTCAGACAGAGAGTGAAGCTCACTCCTCACCGTCCCATCACATACTCCCGGGGTCAGACACAGGGTGAAGCTCCCTCCCCACCGTCCCATCACACTCTCCACATGTCAGAAACAGTGAAGCTACTTCTACAGCGTCACCATGGATGAAATGATTAACCAATGGATGAACATGACCTTCTATCGACATCCCCTCAATCGGAGCAGAGCAGATGTCGACAGGAAGCGTCCAACGCCTGTTTCAATGTTGGAGACCTCCTTCCAGAAACTGAGTGGTTGCTTGTGGTAAAAGGGTGTCAGGTGGTTAGCACAAAAATATCAAAATTACACAATAAAAGTCCAAACAATTCAAGACGATAAAAGCAGAAAATGCCGAGGAAAGCACAGAAGCTATCCAACACATTACAGAATCCTGCAACAGTTTAATTCAGTCTGATTTCTTACACAGGCAGAAAGCAGTGGTAAGAGTCATTCACCAAAACCGTGCTTTACAATACAAACGCATGATTCTCAAGGTACTATACATTAGTATAAATACAGTTTCAGAGGTCGAGTCCTACAAGCATATTATGACTGATCGTTCATTGCAGATAGGGCAGTACCCGATACCCGTCTGGATATAATATTGCAGGGTAAACCATTAAAGTCAACCTATAAAGAGGCGTGACTCTCCAAAACACGGAGAACACCACAGAAATCAGTAAGGGAGAGTCATCTGAACTATGCTGGCGTGAAAGAGGGAAATGAAAGATTCCGGTCCATGACCATTGCAATACATGGTATCCTTCCGGTTATAATATTACAGGATAAAGAAGCAAGAACAACGTACTTAATAGATGCAACCATTCCAGATAACACACCACTTACAGAAAATCGAATAGCGAAGATACTCGAAATATGCTGACTTGAAAGAGGAAATAGAAAGTCCATAGTACACGAACAGGGTAAACATGGTCCCAATATAAATATCTACAACTGGTATTCTCCCTAAGGCACCACACAATGACATTAAACTATTACCCGGCAAAATCTATGTAAATCTCCCGAAAGCCACAATGCTAATGATCACCAGAATAGTCCGAAAGTTGCTAGCAATTGAGAAATGAGTGCACTTTCCCATGTTCATACCTCAGGCTTTACCAGTTTTAGCTGAGAAAAGTAATAACAACTTGCGACTGTACTTGCGTGAATGCAGTGGAGATTCGACATTCAGTTTCCACAGGTGGAAATTTAATCGAAATCGTCAGGGGAGATGACATTCATTCCCTGGAGAAGAGTGGGCATCTGGGTTTTCCATAGGAATTTGAACAATTATAATCAGAATGCATGAATTCTGCGGTGTTAAATATTTCTCCACAACAGGGTTTTCTAACGCGAAGGACAAGTGTAAGGTTTACTGTAAGTTCGTGCGGAATGTTGACTTTCTTTTTCGTTTATTCTTGTGCAAAAGTAACGAATGGCTTACATATCTGCCGATTTGGTCTTAAATGTCTTCAGATCCTGAACAGCCCTATCATTTTCTAAAGGGGTGTGGCTGTAACGGGAGCGGGAGTATGGTGAAGGAAATGCTGGAATGAGTTGAGTAATTGTTAGGAGGTGGAGGTCGCGGGCTGCGGATGCCGAAGAGTCTGTTCCCGTGCTGTGTCTATCTCGGGCTATAAAACAGTTTATTTCTCACCTCTGCCTCATTCTCCGGTGACCGTCAGTTCCATAGTAACAAGATGAAAACACTGCGACGGCCTCTGTGAAGATCTTAGATATTCTGTTCATTAATTAGTTGAATAATTGGCGTGAAGGGATATTTCACTGCGCTGAGGAACTGCTCTCTGAACTTGGACTGTGTTACCCCATAAATAAACGTGTTTGTGCAGCAACTTAATATCAGCAACATGCCTCCCGATTGTTGAAGTATAGATTCCGATTCATTGTAACTATTTGGATCCAGTCCGGCAATGATGTAATAAAGGAATTCGGCAACATACACCGACCACAGGATGATGAAGCTTCCGGAGATGGAGAGAAGTAAGATCACAGACCTCCTCCTGCTCTCCATCTCCGGGTCACTGCGGTTCTCCGCCTTGTTCTGTCCTCTCAGCCCCTTACGGACGCGACTCGTCACGAAAATGTGTCTGACTGTCAGAGCGTTGAACAGTAGTATTAACACGAACGGGAGTAATGGCGTTAGAACTGTGGTAAACCAGTCATATCCCACCCACCCGGGATCCGTATAGTAGCCTGGCTTCGTAGTACAGTCCCAGGGTACATTGTCAATCACTTTCACAGAGTGATGTATGAAGAAGATGGGCACATTTTTAACACAGAGCAGAACGCCGGTTGTTGTCAGAACCGCAGCCGCAGTTTTCCCGGTGCAATACTTCGCTTTCCGTTGCTGACAACAGATGGCGACAAACCGATCAAATGTAAACATGACGGTGAACCAGACAGAACAGTCGGTGGCTGCCTCTGCCAGGACAGAGATCACACTGCACACGGGGGTGATGTCCAGGAAAGTCCCGGGGAAGTAATAATAACTGACCCGCCACAATATGACATTAAAGATAAGGGTTAGTAGATCCGCCGTTGCCATGGCCACCAGGTAGCGAGTGGTGCAGGTGGAGAGGCCGCACTTTCCCCGGGACAGAATCGCAATCGCCACTAAATTCACTGGGGGAACAGCAAACAGAATGAGTGAATTACTGTCTCACCGATCAGTGGATCTCAGGGCAGAGACAAGCTGGAAATTGAGAACAATCAAACTGTGCAGACATCTCATTTCTGGGGGTTTAAAAGGAGTAATGCGGGAATCTCAGATCCCTCTCACGAATGCATGCGGGGTGAACGGAGAAGGTACTCGATACTGGAAAAGGAACAGGGTTTGGGAAGGAGGCGGTATCAACGGATCGCCGAGAGCGCTTGAGAGAAATCAATATAAATCTCCCCCCGTCAGGTTTTGGACTGATGTGTAAAACCTGGGTACCTCAGCAACTTTCTCAGCGATGCTGATTACCGCGTTCCTGTCACCTATGTCCTGGCACTCTCACTGTGCAGCGAAGTCCCGCTCCCTCCACCTCTGTCCATCTACAAAGTTCAAAGCAAATTCATTTCCACCGTTCCAATGCCTGCGTCTCCTTCTTGACCCCCCGTTTATCACCCGCACACAGCACCACCCCCACCCCACCTCCGCTTGGATGGCTTCTTTTAAATTCCGCAAATACCCTTCGCCGGGGTTCCTTCACACGCTCTCAACGAATCCGATCAGAAAGTCTCAATTTTCGTTTTTGAGGTTTATGCTTGACCCTCTGAACTTTAAAGTATTTAGCACGCTGGTGCTTATATCATCAAAGACAGTGTAGGTACTCCAAAAGATCTGCCTCTTTTGGGGTCGCTCCGAATTACTTCAGCATTACTCTAAATGTTCAAAAGCATATTGTACAAGAACGGAGTATCGCGTGCACCTTACCCCATCTGACCCCTAACGGACACCGCTGGGCTTGCTCTTAACTCCTGCTTCACTTCACAGATAACAGGGCGTGGTAATAAACCCTGGTACAAAACACGCACACAGGCCCTTACTTGACTTATATTCGGAGTCTGACTTACAAATGAAATCGACCGCGTTCCCCTGAATTTCAAAGTCCATTCGCTTCCCGCGTTCCCTTCAAATTTGCAGGTATTTCTTTAATCAGAGCACAATACCTTGAATTTTGAATTTAAAGCACGTTGCTCTAATGAAACGGTATAAAATCAAATTGCCGTAAAGGTGGCGAGCGCGCTGGATTATCGGGGTTTACTTGACAGCGGCTTTGCATTGATAAATCACAACTGCCTGCTATGAATCTACAACATGAATCCATCTACCCGATCTTCCTCTCTACGGCCGCTTCAGCTGCCGGTTTACTTCCAGCAGAAGCCATGAATTAAAAAGCAAGGGAACTTTTGAACGAACGCAGAGATTGGTCGCAATGTGAACACCGCACTCTCTGACACTCCGACATCACAGCGCTGTCGGTCACTGAGCGAGTCCACGGACCGCACACACAAAACTTAAAATGTTAATTTGCTTGTGTTCTTACCAGGAACACCGATCACGGCAATGACCAAGTACCATATCTTCCTCACACGGTAAAAGGCTGCAAGCATGCTGTCTGAGATTCACCCTGTCTTCCAGCTGTCCGCGATCTCGCTGGAGAAACTCTGAGCTGACGGATCTCCACGCTCATTCATTTATACGCGCTCCATCACACGAACTATTTAATATCACACAAGGATGACGTGTTTTCCAAAAGCTGGGGTTAAAATAATCATGATGTCATTCAAGTAAACTCCCAATGGTGATGAAATATGAATAGCTTGACACGAACTTACAAAATCTCAAAGATGAAGAAATGTCGATTGGAGAAGTCAGTGAATGTTGTTGTGAAATACTCTCAGGCTCATCTCTCGGTTTCATGATTGTTATTGTTGATCTTGTCCTTTCCGAGGATCCATGGACTTTGTCACCATAGACCAATGCTATACTGCCAATGGGCTGTTCTGTTTCACTCTGGGAATTGTCTCGTCTATAGGCCTTGCAATAGAAATATAAAATAAAGAATAAGATATGTGTACGGTCCTGTAACATAGTAAAGAGACTGAAACGAATACATATTCATGCTCACGGAGATATTGAATGCACGTAAACGTTTAATCAAATTTACTGCAACACGCACAACATGCTGAAGGAACTCAACAGGTTAGGCAGCATCTTTGGAAATGATTAATCTGTCGGCCTTTCTGGCCAAGACCTTTCTTCAAATTAATTAACACTTCGTCGCTACTCACCTCCTTCAACAGAAGCGAGATTTCCCAGTGGAAAACCATTTTCTTTCCGATCCCCGTTCACGGTCCGATATGTCGACGCGTGGTTTCCTCTCATGCCACAATGAGGCTCCTCTCAGGCTGGATGTGCTACACCTCAAATTCCGTCCAGGTAGCCTGCAATCTCATGGGAAGAACATCGATTTCCGTTGACTTCCGGTATTTTCCCCTCCTTCCTTTCCCCACTTCGGCCTCTTATCGCTCCGCCTGATCTGCCTATTGCCTTCCCATGACGCCCCTCTTCCTTCCCTTTTCCTTGGATCCACTCTCCCTCCTATCAGCTTCCTTCTTCTGCAGCCCTTTGCCTTGCTCACCTGTCATCACCCAGACTGTTATTTCGCCAACCTCGCAACACCCATTCCCTTCTAGCTTGTCCTTCCCTCTCCCCAAGAGGTTCTTATTCTGCCATCTTCCTCCTTCCTTTCTACCCCCTGATGAAGGGTCTTGGACCGAAACGTCGTCTGTTTGTTCATTTCCATAGATGCTGCCTGACCTGCGGAGATACCCCCAGCGTTTTATATGTGAATACAATTGATATACAGGCAGTCTTTCGTGTAGTAAACCAGCGGCCACCAATGCTCGCACCGATGTGAAGCAAAGTAATTCAACCGCCGTACATATGACCAACGAATTTGTGTATATGTTTAAATGGACGTAGCATCTGCATTCATTACATTTGTAACAACAATTGTTTAGTAGATGCGCTAAATTGCTAGCGTTGTTGATAGTGTTGTAGACAATGGCATTTGCCTATTTGACACTTCCATTGTAAACACAACATTGTTTATTCTGCTTTTATGTTCATAATATCCCACCTCGATTTACTTATGTATTGAATGGCCTGAACAGAATGGCTCATGAGAAGAGCCCTTCACTCAATGGGTCGTCGGTTGTGGGATTAAATTGTTCATTTTGTCAGCTAGTCAGCGAAGGGCAGACAGGTGTCAATATTGAGGCACGAGTTTACATTCCATGGGTGAGTATGGCTGGGATATTCACAAAGAGTGACGGGGTTCTCGGGAGTGCTGATGTGGACACGAAGAAAACAATGGAAGACCAAACA